>NC_142922.1:16749307-17049307 GCF_054131065.1 Drosophila arizonae | reverse complement strand
TATGGCTTGGCAATGAGGAGAGTTCGCAAATTACTGCGATCCGCAAAAACAGCTTATAAAGTCAATTTTTTTATGGCCGTCAGGGAAGGCAACCGGAACCAAGGCGGGCCAAGCGATTGCACCAAGGGGCAAGGAACAGGAAAACCATTTGGAAAATTATGCGCATCATAAAATTTTTGCAGCGTTTTTCCTGGCAAATGGCAGCCAGCAATTTTTTCAGGCGAATCATAAAAAAGTGTGCAAGTGTGTGTGTGTGTGTGAGTGACAGGATACGTGTATTAGAGACAGCAGAGCGGGAATTGACAAGGTCGTGTCAACCATAAATATTTACATGTCATAAAAATCAAGGTGAGAGCACGGTGCAGCGCACATCCTTTTTCCGCAATGCATTTTCCATTGAATGCGCACACGGCCGGACCTTGAAAGTTTATGATGCACACAAATACAAACACATACACGACCTATGAGCGCGCACACCCACACACACACACACACACACAAATACAGGTAGTAGAACTAGGAGTCAAGACGTTGGTCAGTCAACTTGGCCCCTTGCATTGCGGCTGATTTATGACCTGTTAGCTGACCCGCAAATGCTTTGCAACTTTTTCATCTGAATTTGTGTATCTTTCGACAATTGTATCTGTATCTGTGAGCTGCGAGCTGTGACTGTGTGGCACTTTTAGCTGGCCAGCTTGTAAATTATGCCCCTGCTGCATTGACATTCGGCCCAAGTCAAGTTGTTTCTGTGGGCGTTCGTTGGCAAACAGAGCTACCTGCCCAGGCCAGGTAAACTAAATCAATTGAGAGAGGCGTGGCAGCCAGCCCACCTTAAACAGGCCTTTAACTCTTTGTTGAGCCAATTATGTTGACCACTTCGGTTTAAATACATGCCCTCAGCTCCTTCTTAACTGTTATTTGCATATGCCTTGGCTGACTTTTTACGATCGATTGGGTTAAGGCAAATGTCCGGGAAATGGCCAAACACAACAAAAAATGCATTTCTACTATTTGTGTGTTTCTGGGCTATAAAAGCGTATCATAAACCCACATTAAATGTTTTTAGGATTACAAAAAATTAGATTGAAATTGAAGACAAGAAACAAAATTTGGCAAAATTTCTGAAAAATCACGTTTGGCCTTTAAGGCCTTTACATTTATTAGAGTATATATATATATTGGTAAGACGAAGCTGAGCTCATTTATAAATAATTGTATATATTTTTATAAATAAAAAAGTATTTAGTCTGGGGAAAATATAAAGTAAGTTATATTCGTAGTAATTCAGTGAAAATGATCAAAATATTTGCATAATTGCTTGGGCGTTACCTCTACCAAGTCTCAAGCAAGTAATAAAAATGATTTCCTTATAATTTTTGCCGGCTTTCTCTTCTCATTTCAAATAAGAAGAGGGGAGTAAAAGAAAATTATGTAAATTTATGTGGCAAGGTCGTGATTGCAGGAACATTTTCAGTCGGCGCTGTTTAATTATTCGTTAATTATGTTCATGCAACAAGCGCTCTCTAGTCACACCCCCAACACCCACACACCCCCATTGGAGAGCTGGCAGCCGCGCCCCTCGCCCGCTGTGTCTAGTACATGTACACAGAAGCGTTAATTAAATTTCTGCATGGCTTGCGAGTCTTGGTCTTTTTTGTTGCCAACTTGTTTGGGGCGCCAAATGCAGCGAACGGGGCAGTAAATAAATACTCATTTAATTTATGGTTTTAATTTTTATGGCTACAACTTTGGGGCCATCATCATCAACAGCAACAGCAACAGCAGCGGCAGCGGAGCCAGGGGCAGGCGCTGAGAGATGGAGCCAGAAAGTCAGACAATTTAGTAGTTTGGCGAAGCGTGGATGGAAATTTAATAACTTTGTTTATGCGCACACTAAATCATAACTAATGAGCGCGACTTTGGGCCCCGAAGTGGCCGTTGGGCTGGGCTCAAATTGTTGTCTAAGCGACGAATTGCAGCAGTTCCAGTTGCAGTTGCAGCTGCAAAAACTAAACCCAATGACAAAAGCAAACACACAGCTCACAGTGAGAGACACGAATTTGAAATTGTAAGCTACATTTGAATCAAGTGAAAAAATTAATTGCAAAATTCACATTTTAAACTTAGTATAATAAGACAAGGAAACATGCGGGTTTCAGTCGGGATTGCTTAACTAAAATATACCCGGAACTCTGCAAATTTAACATAGAGCATGCAGACCCACGCACACACGCATGATTTCGCTCTCTGCTTGCTGCGAATTTTCGAAGCGTGAATAGAATTAATATGTGTAATAGATTTAATAGAATCCGAAATTGGAGAGAAATGGGGATTCATTTTATAGACCAGTACGAATATACAATTTTACGATATTCAAGTCATACTTAAGAAGCATGTTAAAATTATCGATTTCTATCGATAACAACAAAAACGGTATTATATTATATTAACTTGTACTGTGTATGCCTTATGGATATACAACAAGATAAACAGATGGACAGACGACATAGGGAAATTCAGCTTGTTTTAAGGGGTTTGCAACAAATTTTAACCCTGATTCGCCAATATCAATGTATGAAAGTGAACTTATTTTTGCACCTGTCACTTGACTGCAGAAGGCATTTAGTGCGCTATTTATATTAAATTGACCACTAAGCGAAAATGTCTTAAATATTTGAGCTACATTTAAGACCTCAAGATGCCTCGAGAAATGGTTTAAGTTTCGCTGACAAGACAATCACTTCACCAGAACCTCGGCCAAACAATGCACGAGAAACTAATTTGAGTTGAACACCTTCAAGGACATCGCATTGGAAAATGAAAATGGACACGGACACGGACACGGACATCTTCAGATAGCACTCAAGCAAAGAGACCACCAACTGATTTGGTCTATACGCAAATTGCAGTCTTCGCCGCGGGTTGCTCAAAGGACAGAAAGCAACTGAAAAGGCAAATACACAGATCCTAAACAGCAAAACCAGGATAACCAAACAAATCAAAATGCTACACAAATCGTGCCGCTTACTTCAATTTGCAGATAACTTTGACATTTGCCACAAAGCAATCTGGGGAACGGACGGTAGTGGCAAATAGTTGACTGTTATCCTTGTTAACAGCAGAAGTTGGATAAGGAAATGTTAGTACAACAAATATCAATCAAAAATTCCCATATTTACTTTAAATTACTTAAGTAATTATTAACAATTTATGGTCATTGCTGAATACTTAACTTAAGTAATTTAAATATACCTTTATAGTCGAGCATTCACTATTCGCCTCTCGCATTTAGCACAGGGTAAACGTATGAATAGTCTGGCAATTGACAGCCAATCAACTACAACTGATTTTATGAGATTCTCTACATTTTCATATCCGGCGGAAAACTTGCAACAAAGCTTTCAAGCTCTATCCGATTACATATCAAATGATTTGATATTATATCAGCAGAGATCTCAATGGTTGTCTCTGTCGGCAGCGCAGACAAAGTTATCTCCAGAAGGGCATCTCGGAAAATACCAAACAAAAAAACTATTCCATAAAATTATGCTGGAAAAATGATTCGGGCACTGCCCACGAATAAAAATAAAAAGATGAAAAGCATAGAAAAATGTCAAAGTGGAAGAGAAACAAAAATAAAATTAGAATATAAGATAAATTTCCATATTAAAGAGGCACAAAGACTCAGTCTATGATAAATGTTATGCCCGATTAATAATTGTTAACTAAGCCAAGCGATAAAGATCCAGGTAAAAAGGAACACAGAATTTATCATAATGGCCCGAACCCCGCACGCTAGTTGGCGTCAGCGTCTGGGCTAATAAAATTGTTAGACAGATAAACGGCATAGCGATATGATGATATTTTCTTGCCTCGGGACATAATTTGTAATCAATAAAATGAAATTAAATTCATCGACTGTGAGCGCTGCAGATGCGCGCTTTGAGATAGCGGCTACGCCATAGCAGCCACAGAAGGAGCCGCAACCAGCCCGAAGAGCTCCTCTCCAAACAAAACGGAAAGCTACAAGAAAAGGCAGAACCACAATGTGCTCGCCGAGAAACTAAAAGTCGAAAACCGAGTGCCCAACCACAAAACGGCGGCAAGTGTAAACACGTGAAATTGTTGACAACATTTTCGAGTCAGGTTCGAGACGGCATTCGAGACTGCTGGGCCGACTATCACAGCCGAAAGGTCTCTCGGGGCGTTTATCCTGCGGCAGGCACAGTGGGAGGTTATGCACGAACCGTCTGCCTGCCTCGCAAATCTCAGCTAATTAAGTTTTAACGGCACTTGCTAAATATGCTCCGTCTCTCTTACTCTCTCTCTCTCTCTCTGTGTTTGTCTCTACTTCAGCTTGGCTCACTCTCTGCTGCATTGTTTTCACTGGGCGTGTGCGAAAATTGGAAAAACTGTTTGCTTGTTTGATTTTAAAATGGGATTAAATTGATTTCCCGCTACTCGACTCAGGTAGTCTTACCTGTACACACACTCCTACTCTCCTGATGAGCTCAGCAATTTTTGTTTTGGCAGCTGGCCAAGAATGCTGGCAGGTTGAAATTGAAATTGAAATGTTTCATCTAATGATGTTGTTTGTCTTAAAGGGAAATCTGCTGGACATCATCCAAGATATTATATACAGTTTTTCTTTATTTGGCATAAAACATTTTGTTAAAGGCATTTTATGTTTGAAAATTGCTTGGAATAGAGTTTGGAGTACTTTTGCTAACTGAGCATGAAATGCAGTTTACTATTGATCATCTGTAAAAAAAATAATAATAATAATAATAAAATAATGTTTTATCTATGGAAAATTTTTAAAATTCATATAAAAGTATAACAATTGCAATTTCTATATACTAACATTTTTTTTATATTTTTGTGAAAAAATAATCCAAAAACCTTACATATTATCCACATTTATGCCTGATTTGATCTCTATATATAACTATGTAGGTGTTATATATACTCTTTAATTTATATATACTCTTTAATCTGTGAAACTCGAAGAAAATGCGCTTCTCCTTATCCAAACTCTGAAATCTAAGAATCTTTTTGCAACAGCTATATTTTAGGATGCATTCATATAAAATGCTTTAAATTTATCATGGACTTTGAAACAACAACAGCTTAAATACTATAGAAAAATTGTTATTCCATTATTATATTCTCCGTTTGTCTTGCACTTTTGTTGGCTGTCGAATGAGTGTCGGATCAAGTGCTTGACAACAGTAGCCAGAGTTGGCGGGCATGCGAGCATTTGGCACTTGAGCGAAAAGTGTTGAGAGTCAAAAAGCCAAACGCTTGCTGGCCACTTGGGAGCTGAAAGGAGTGAAGCCATGCTGAAAAGCCTAACGACTTCCACTTGAACACTTTTCAATGAAAATCAAGACAGACGCAGTAAGGCTTTCGAAATGTGCAACGAATCCAACGTCAGCGAATTGCGCATTCGCAACTGAAAAGCTATTGCCATGCCATTTCGGCGAGTCGGGCCTATAATTACAGCAAAAGAAATCTGATTCAAAGAGGCAGGAAGTTGCAGTCAAATGCCGAGCAGAGCATATACCCTACAAACACGCCTGTATGGAGCGTGAGAAACTTTCGGTCGAGGGCTGCTGCTTATTCTGGCGGGCTTTTGCCGGCACACAAGTCATCTGAAGTCAACAACAGCACCGCAATAATAATTACACACCTTTCCCCTCCGGGACCCGAACGCGTACTCGGGCTCGATCCGGTCCACGTCTGATACGATCCTCCCCGGCAGAAGTAGGAGTTTCAGATGCGGGCTTTGCTTGCATTGCCGTTCGAGCGCCCATTTACACGTTTCCAGCCAATTGTCCAACTTCCGGCAGTATCCGATTTCGAAGTCAAGTAAATGTCAGCGTCTTGACTTGGACTCGCCGTGCAGCGCTCCTGATAGCAGTCGAACTCTGCTCCTCCAGCCTACTGCCTCCTGCCTCCTGCCTCCTTGCGCCTTGGCTGTGCCGGGCAATGATCGTAATTGTTCAGTCAGTCGACACGCCCAACTCAAGAGGGGGCGCGCCGTGTGAGGGCAGGAAGGAAGAAAGGAAGGAAGGGTCTGAGTTGGCTGGGCGTTGTCGCTCCATTGTTATATACTCTTAGAGCGCACTACAATCGCGACCTTGTTCTTTGCTCAGCTCTTTGCACTAATGAGGGTCCTTCGGCGAGGTCCTTCTGCCATTGACACATTTTCGTATGCCGCTTTTCCTTTGTATTCCTTGTCAAATATTTTTGTCGTCGCTTGAGGCAAATCTCGAGCATTTTTCAAAGCGCATAAATATTTATGCAATGAAGTAAAAATTTTAAAGTTCCTCTTCATCGACAGGGGCCAGGGTTCAGTTCCATAAATGATTTCTGCATTTCTTTCCTCGTTGACAACAAGTCGTAGTGGCTGCTTGATGCGGTATGTCTGAATGCGAGATTCTTTAAGCTTGAATTGATTTGAATCTAGATAGATTTGAGCTCAGATAAGTCTGCAATTTATGTTGGCCTAGCAAAGCTCTACAGCTATTTTTAGCAAACTGGATTTCTCCTATATGAAATTGTAGATAGTATTTACATATATAGTAAATTCTTTTCTTTAAATACCTAATATTCTTTTGTCTCAATATAAGACATTTAAAATATCCAAATAAATGTTTGCCCTTTCTTATATACTCATTTCTCTCTCTCTCTGCTCAACTTTTCACAATTCTCTTAGCTCAATTTGAGCTTTACTTGCTCTAGTGACACCCTCAGCTCTATCAATTCATGTGTAATTGAATTTGCTATCTGCGGCTGGGTCTTCCCTTAGTGCATTTGTTAATTAACTATGATTAATACAGAATTACTAACTAATTGGGTTCTACAATTTGACAAATGTGCCAGAACGAAAAGAAAGTGAGAGAGGGAGAGAGAGAATAGCAGTCAAGGCTATATATAGATAACGCTGCAATGCGATGATCCTGTTTCGATGCCCCGCAGGATATCCTTGTCACTTAATTGTGCGACACTTTATTGGATTTTAAAAACAGGACGCTGCTGTCAGCGAACGCGGGGCTAGAGCGAACCATGGCCAATGCCCACATACACATCGATACTCTGCAACAGGGGGTAATTAAATTTCCCGTGGAGCATACGCTGGCAAGGATGACGCACTGGCTGAGCGGTCGGGGCAAATGGATTTGATTGAATTAAGCACTGGAGCAAAAGGGCTGCCTGTTGCCCGAGGCCAGAAGCTTAAATGCCGCCAATGAAGTTGCTTCTGCTCCTGCCGAAGCTGTTGCTGTTGCTGTTGCCTGACGCCAGGAATGCTGCCGACTGCGTGTGCGACACAGAAGTCCTGCGGGGAGTCCTGCGACTACCAAACGATGCGCGAACAGCACGAACCAATTGCGTTGTGGGGCACAGCCAACGCCTCCAACTGGCTAGGGCGTGCATGTGTGTGTGTGTGTGTGTGTGTCTATGCGCGGTTGTTGTTGTCCTTTTTGTTGTGGCTACGTTCCTGCCTGCCTGCCTGCCGTCCTGCTGCTCCCCTGCAGCTTCGCTCAATGCGTTGCTCAAATTTTGGGGGTGTATCAATTTCGATTCATTGCCATTTGCCATTCGGGGGTGGATTTCGATATATAAATTGTTGTTCTTAGCGCATGTTGATTGTGGTTGTTGTTGATGTTGTTGTTCACACTTAAGTGGGTGGCCTTTATGCCATAAATGCCAAAAAAGGCATTGCCTTCGGTGTGGGTATTTCACATCCTGTTCCCTTAATGCGCAGCAACAAAAACAATAAAAGTCCATTGGAGTACCATATGCTCGGCTCTAATAGCATTTGCCGCCCACTTTTCTCACTCTGCCGCTGAGACAATTAAATTGTATCGAGTCGACTGTAATAGGCATAATCATCGTATGATTTTATTAATAATTTATGAGTATACGCATTTCATATATATTTAATTGAATTCTGTCAACAGTTTAATCGATGTATTTAAGAGACGTAATGAGAAATGTCAATAAAGTTATGTGAATGCCTGTTCTATATATATAGACATGTTATATTATGTTAAAATAATAATTTATACTTTATGCCAATTATATGTAGTCCACATTTTATGCAGTCTTAGAAAATTTCCACACAAAGTTCAATTGATTGATGTCTCAGCTCTTGGAAAATATTTTGACTAGATCATCTATTTCTTTGGCCACAAAACGCGTAGATCTGCTCGTCGTTCAGCCCACATTTAACACTCACAATGCTTAGCCTTAACGAATACAAATTGCCAAATAAATAAACAATAAACAATTACAACAAACATTAAGCGACGTTACGCCCAGCACATTAAAAAATGAACGAGAAGAGAATTCAATAAAAAAGTCAGGCCCTAAAACAGGTGTTTTACAATTCACACAATTCCTGATAAATACTCATGGATACACACATCTATATGTGTATTTATATGTTGGGAACAATAACAAACATATTTCAAATATGCAACAGGCGCGAGTGCCGTCTGCCTCTGTGCCTCGACTGATGTCTGTTAATTAATTTGGCCAGAAGAAGAAAAAGATCAGCAGGCAAGCAGCCAAGCAGCCAAGCAGCCAAGCAGCCGAGCAGCCGAGCAGCCAAGCAGTCAGGCAGTCAGACTGGCAGCCAGGCAGTCAGCCATGGTCAGGTGAAGGATCTTGGAGCTGTCCGTCGCTGGGCCTTTGTTAAATATGGCAGGCAATATTTTAAACTTAATTAATCAAGCGTGCGATCCGCCTCCTCGCTCACTGTTCCACTCACGCTCATGATTGATGTGTCCAGTTAAAGCCAAGCTCACCTTTAGGCCATAATTGGCAGCGTTAAACGGGGCGGACAGACGTCGTGCGTTTAGTAGCTTTATTAGGCCCAAAAGATAGCCACTTTCTGAACTCAACTATCAATTAGTAGCCACTCTTATCGCCCTCACATTGCCAGCGGGGCAAGCGCATAGCAAAACGCTGACAAGATAACGCGACAAATTACCTCAATGCCGGTTCCGGTGCTTCGAGTCGTTCCGAGTAGGGGCGCGCGCATGCGTCGTAAGGCGTACGTCGTATGTCGTACGTGTCGTGTACGCTTGTTTGTAATGTGACACCTTCGTGTGAAAATTTATAGGCCCCGACGGGTCCGAGTTGTGGGCTATAAATAAATAAATATACTACCGCAGGCCCACATACCAAATACCAGATAGAATAGTATATGGCAAATTGTGATAATTCATCAAAACCAAAAGCAAGCACACACACTCACACGTGCACAATCGTCAAGCAAGCAGAGTTTATGGCCAGAGGATATCCTGTAAATATTGAGAAAATCGATTCTAATTGAGATCAATAAGGAACTGCTAAAATTATATATCAAAGTTAAAGTCTTATAGCGCTTATACTTATTGAGATCAGATAGGCTTGGCATGAATTCAAAGAAGGTTTTTAGAATTATTTATTTTACATAATGGAAATAAAACAAAACTAAAACTATGACATATATAAGTGTGATATGTATTGCATAACCAATCTCAAGACCCTAGCTCAATTAGACTCAGAGTTCGCATAGAATCCATATATAATGTTTCCATATCAAAGAAATTTTCTATGGCATACGCCTACTCAGTTTGATTGCCATTCGCTTGTCTACAGGGTATATGAAAATAAACAATCCAATAGACAACCCGTCGTCATTGACGTATTGCAGGACGTCATGCGAGCCTTGTGTGTGTGTGCGTTGCCAAGGGATAATACTGCCCTCTGCTTCTACCACATTTATGTAAAATATGCCCAGTCCGAGACACTGCAAAGTAAGAGTTATGTGGTGTAGCGAATTTCCAGACTCCAAAACAATATTAACTCAAATGGGTGGGGAGTGCGATTAAGTGACTTGCCGGCCCTGCAAAAGCTGATGACAAATTGGAGCAACAGCGCCTGCAGATGTTGTCTAAATTGCGGTTTTGTTTTCGTTTTCATTCACTTTTAAATTGGTTGCGTAGACCACTTGAGCGCAGTCGGAGTCGTAGCACTTAACCCAATAAGTAGCCCATTATGATTTATGAAAGTGTAGCAAATCTTGCTGGAAACTCAGACCTCAGATGCCCTGTATGGAGCAAACGGAATGAAAGTATAAATTGTTTGTGTAGAATAGAAATTGGAAATATTATAATGGAAAAGTATTTGTAATAATTACACTTAGTTGTTTTATAAAAAGTATTGTTAATGAGTGACCCAAAAAAAAAAAAAAAACAAAAATCTAATAAATACCAAATTTGTTTTTCTGGACATTCATATTATATAATGTAATGAATGTAGTTAGGTTCATTATGTCAAATATTTATCTCTACAGATATATATAATTTACTTTTCTTCCATGTCTATATGCCCTCTCTCATTAATGTAGCGCATTATGGCTTTCATCTAACTTGTCATAATCAATCAAATTTCAGCTCAATTTTTGCTCATTTTGCGGTTATGCATATATGATATATTACCCCAAACAACAACAACATTGAAATGGCCACCCTCATTTCGACTAATTTATTTGATTTTGTTGATATGTGAACGGGAATTGTCGTCTCACTGCGAGTTTTTGTTTAATCAAAAGCAATTGTTCATTTCAAGTTGTTGCTATTTATTCAATTATTTGTGTATATGCATATACCCTGTAACCAGGTGAAACTGGGTAGCATAAAAGACATGTGAATTTCTATTCGATTAACTACAAATTTCAATGTTTGATATATTTTATGTGTGACAGATATAGATAATCATATATACCCTATGCAAATCAACTCAAAATCAAATTTGATTTAATATAATTGAAAGGGAACAGTTAGAAGAAGCAGGAATTGCAATCTGAGCAGACTGAATCAACATACGAAATAGTAGGTTATATTATAGGGTAGCTTATACTCTAGCTAACGCTTTTATGCTTTTTTGCTTTTTGCTAGTTCGTTTTTTTCTGCGTTCTCAGATTGCAATTGTTGCTGTTCTTTTTGTCTGGGATTTGTGTGGTTTTTGTGGTTACATTGACAATGCATACGATTTGTTTCAAAATTGAAAAAAAAAAAAACATAGCTGGAAACAGTTTAAAGAGTGCCTATCATATGAATGTGATAGATTTTAAAATGATTCACCTTGTCACGGGACACTTCATTAATATTGTCTCAGTCCATGCAATGAATTAATAAACGACAAACGCCAAATCCATTTCAGGCAATACAAAATGTAACTAATTTGAGGGACCGAAATAGTTAAGCTGCTCAAAAGACATGACAAAAATCGGATGCTGCAAGGGAACAAGAGACACGAGAAAATATTATGATTAAAGGTGAGAGGTTGGCTATGGTAACAATACGAATACGGAATACTCTAACGGAGAAGAAAACTAAGCTATATCTGTAGATGCTATATATATGGATAATGGCCATAAATATAAATATAAATAGAGACCAATTGAGAATCAAATTATATAGGGGAATATTTTAATATTATTATATTATATACTTACTATAAAGTTTTATTTAGGGCTCACTAAATTATTCAAAGTAATTTTCTATTGTATTATATTTATCTAAAGCTAAGTTTTATTATGTATGTCTTCTATGTATATATTTGTATACATTTTTGTCTTCTATATATATATTTTTAGTGTTTGAGTATTCTAATGTTATGAATAATATTCCAGAACTTTAACAAAAGAATAAAATAGAATTTTCTAAAAAAAAATAATATGTTTAATCGACTTTTGATTCAAATTTAATGTCAATTGCCTAACAAACTCGACGCTGGAAAGAGCATTTCATAAGGGCAACAAACAAACGAACAAATGAAGAGAAAAAATATTGTCATTAATTTACGCATAAAGTTGTATAATTTATGACAATGCGAGGTGTAGCTGGAGCGCCAGAGCGCAGCGGACTTCAAGCTAAACAGAGAGAAAGAGGGAGAGACAGAGAGAGAAAAAGACACACACGAAGACAGGGACAGGTAGATATGGAAGAAAAGAGAGCATAAATATGGTCAGTAAATAAAGTCAAACTCTCAAGCTGAAGCCGGGTCTCTGGCTCGGGCTTTGGCTTTGACTTTAACTTTGCCTTTGACTTTGGCTCTGGCTTTAAGATACTTCACGGAGTTGTGAAGTGCGCTGCAGAGCGGCTTTTATAATTATGTCTACGCATAAAAATCACATAAATTTGTGCATAAATACAACAACAACAACAACAACGAGACGAACATAATAAATGATGGCGCTTAAAATTTTCAACATCTCTTTGGGGACAAAACGTTCGACATTTGAAGCAGATACGAAAAAGAAGAAGAAGAAGAAAAAACAGTTGAGAGAAGGAGAGAGAAAAGAGAATCTGGTCAAGTGCTGCCCCTGCTCTTCACTCTGCCCCAATATCTTATGAATGAATTAATGCATTTTTTTGTAGTTTTTGGTTTTCTTAATATATTTTCCCTGCAGTTTTTGGCCACATAAAAAGTGGCCCGTTGCGCTTAAATCTTTTTGTGTGTCATTAATAAATATTGGGAGGGAAGAAAAAACCATACATATAAATATATTTGATTGTATATATTTTGTTTGAGTATTTCGTGTTCGGTTGGTGTTTGTATTATTTATGATTGTATTTCGATTTAAAACGACAGGCGCCACATAGCGCCGTCCCATAAGACGCCAGCTATTATCGTTCGCTCAGACATTATGATCCTCGGTCAAATGATGATAAGCTTTGCCAAAAACAAAAATCCATCAGTTGCTGCTCGTGTAATGCTGCAAGATTGATGGCAGCTAGCACTGAGAGCTCTGAGAACTCGTTCGCAGTTGGTGGTCTCTGCTCATTTAGCTCTAATAGTTTTTGTTGCCTCTTAAGTATATTCCGGAATGCCAGAAAATATGAATTTTAGTATTTCTTACTCTCTTAGGCTGTATTATAAAAGTGAGAGTTTCAGTATCACAAAAAAAGCTAACTTAATATATCAGCTAGATATGAATTTAATGTTTATTGACTTAATATTTCTAATTAGCTTAATCGGTATTAAAGTATGTAGTCAGGGATGCAATTCTCACATAATTGGATTTGTCTCTTAATACTTAATATGTATCTTAGAACTCTGACTTCAGAATATTATTTTACTGTTAACATCTCACTCAAAGTATGTCAATAGAACTATATATGATTTATTGTCATTTCATATATTATATTCTTTTAAAATGCTTTTCAATAACATGAGCTTCAGTTTTACTTTATAGCTTTAGATTTACCTAAGAGCTTCTAAAGGATAAAACCTATCCTAACATTCATCGCAACGCATTCTATTCGAGTGATCTTTATTATTATATATGCCAGTTTTATATTTTCTACATTTTGTGACATTACAGGTAATTTATATTAAATATGAAGAACTCCTAATATTGATTTTAACAATCATGAACTTCACAAGATTAGTTGAATTTATTAATTTATATAATATTAAAATGCTGTTTCAAATTTCATAGTATGCACTAGATTACTGTTATCTATGGATTAGGCTTAGATATTAGTTCCCCATACCTTTTTTTGACTTTTCTTAAATAATTGCAAATCAAATCTGTCTACTTCACCCATCCGAAACATTTTGAGAACTTTATAGCTTTGCGCTGGCAGTTGGTCGATTCTCACGCACAGTGTCCACATCCACCAATCGAATGATTCATTTGTTGGCCAAGTGCAACGCTTCATTTATAGTATTCGTTTTTCTGTTCATTCTTTTTTTCGGTTATCTTTTGTTTTTTTTATGTATATACGTATGTATGTTTTGCTCGCACCGAAAACTCCACTCAGTTTTGACATTTATATTTATTTCAACGTGCGCCCGTCTGAGTCCTCAATGCGTTTTGAGTTATAACCAATGGACACGCGAAGGTGGCCAAAACGTAACTCCTACACACTCATACTCACACACACATGCACAGGGTATATGGGTTGGGATCCATTGCGATGGATGGCCCCTGGCGCTCGTTCCTACTATCCATGGAATGCGAGCGCCGCCTCGAATAAGGTAAAATTAATAATATCGCACGTTCTTCCTCTTCTGCGTGTCGTTATTGTTGTTGTTATTGCTACAATTTTTATTGTCTTCTTTTGCACTCGGAGCAGAAATAAATGTCAAAAAAGCAAAGCAGCCAAAGCATTTCTGCAGGCCGGAGGCAAACATTTCGTGGTCTTCCTGGTCACAGTCTCGAATGCGTGTGAGTCCAGCTAAAGCGTACGTGGACCGAAAGTTTTTCATATGAAAAATTACACAGGCGAATGATAAATAATGTTACTCCAACTATAAAGCATAAAAAATAGTGTGGAGGCTCGCAAAGTGGCCATAAAGTAGATGTGGGAGCCGCAACTGCTGTGAGCCTTGTGGACCAGGACCATCAACTAAATTGAGGATTAATAGACTCAGGTTAGGTACAGTATGGCAAATCATAGAAGTGCGAAGGCATTGGAGAAGCTATTGAAAAATCCTGAGGGTAGTGACAGCTTTGTGCATGCATATAAGAATGCTTTATGATTTTATGTATCATATATTGTATAATGTATAAATTATATTTTAGATTTCACCAACATTATCTCTGCCGGTACTTCATCCACAGTGAATGGACCAAGTACTCATTGTAGTCATGGCAGCTGTGCTTGCTCTAATAAATTAGTTAACATTGTATTTTAAAATTTAATAAAAACAGCAAAATAGAGAAAATATGTATTTGCCCAACCTCCCTGCCGAAAATTGAAAACGCGCTCGCAATGACGCAAATCGCAGCGTGTGATCGACGGAAGTGCTGCAACAGCGAAATTTCACGCCTTCTTAAACAGCGTTTTATTAAAAAGAGTATTTTAGAAACGCATAGAGGTCGGCTCTGGCCAGGAGCAGGGCCCATGGCAACACACAGACACACTCATACACTCACACACGCCCAAATGTGAAGAGTCAAATCAAAGGCAATAGCTCGGGCCACCCGGGGATCGGGCTGTGCCCCGGCAACGGTCAGTGGCGGGCTCTAAACATGACATCTGTGATACTTTTTGCGCTGACAAACCGACAAGCCATAAGCAGCAACAACAACAACATCAGTAATAATAGTTGCCAAAAGCAATTAGACAAACTAATAAAGGGAAACGCATAGAAAGCCGAGCGCACACACACACACACACACACACATACTCGCGCACAGAACGAGAGAGCAGCACATCCAGCTAACGTGCGAGAGCGAGCAGGAGGCTGTGCCTTGCGTAGGCTCAATGCCAAACCCCCAATGGCGTTTGCTGAAAAGCAGCGCTGCAGGCACGAGTGCAGCAACGAGCGAGAGTGCAAGAGAGAGAGCAAATGAATGCGAGAGCGCAAAGAAACGCATGAGAGCGAGTGCAGCAGCAGCAGCAGCAGCAACAGCAGCGCAGTCGTTTCTTACAATTGTTGTTACGGTTTTTTTTTCACCTGGGGCGAGGCTGAAAAGTGCTAAAGCGAAGAAGCCAAAAGAAAAATACCATAGTTGCGCCCTATTTAATATATTCATAGATGAACACATACATATACATATGTATACATGTACATACATATGTATACAATGCGTACTTTTCATCATTTTGATTTCGTTCAACGTTCCGCGCATGCATGTAATTGCGTTTAGAAGTGCGTGTACTTGTATTATTCTCCTCTCTTTTTATATCTATTGCTCTCTCTCTCTTTCTCTCTCTCTCTCACTCTGTCTGGCTGTCGCTTTTGTTGTTGATTCATTGTCGGCTTTTGCCGTTACAAATATGTTTTCAAAGCAAAGTCATGCTCGATCACAATAACCGTAGACAGAGCAATATCGAGTTATATACATTCCGACCCTTTCTAATGCTCAAAAATTAGTTTTCTGAAGTGGCTTTACGCATATATAGGCCGAGATTGTTGATATGCCTGACTTGGCAGTGAAGAGACTGGAAGCTAGCATTTTTTAGAGTAAAAGAGTTTTAGATGAGCCAGCTGCTAGCGGGGGGCCCTAAGATATTATATAGGAGAATGCTTTTAAAATAATACCAAAATGTTTTATTAAAAACATTTCCTAAAATTAATTCTGCTCAAATTTGTTGTATTCGTTTCTTGACAGATATTAGAATTTTTAACTGCTTGGACTAAAACTGCTTGGACTAAAAGATCTCTTAAGGCGGAAAAATTTTAACAGATCCAATGTTTTAAATGCTTCCTCAACGTACTCAAATTTCTGGCTTAGTCTATTTCGCATTCACTTCATAATTTCCACATACAAATAATTAATTGTAACTACGCCCAATTACAAAATTTATTAGTTATAATTAGTGATAATTGCTATGGAAATGATCCATAGATTCAATTGTGAACGCTCCCAGCCCATTCAAGCCTTGCCCCTTTACAAGCTGTAATAATTTTAATTAAGTGCATCAAAGCGAGACCAGAAAACAACAAAGGTACTAACAACAGAGACAAGGTGATCCAGAAAGAGGAAAAGGTGTAAATCTGAGGACTGAGCGGGGGCCTGCATGGGGCAAGGGCAGAGGCAGGGGCAGGGAATAAATTCAAAATGAGTTGCAAACAAATTACGCCGCAGAAATGAGCTCCAGCAGTGACAAATTACAAGGAAACAAAAGCAACGATGAGAAATGATGACAGGCACAGCGCAACGGTAAAAATGACGCAGAGACAACAATTAAGGAGTGACAGAGAGAGAGGGAGTGCGGCACTGAGAGAGTGAGGGAGTAAGCGTAACAGGGCTGGGCAAATAAAAGGGCTGCAAAGCTGCAAATACGAAAGACATGGTTGTTTGCTACCAGCGCTGTGCCTTTAGCGGATTTCCCGCTAAATATGGTTAAATGAAAGTAGGGAGTAGAGATATTAAAATAATATGAATTTTATCTAAGCATCATAAAGCGTTTTAGATATATATCCATTAATGGCTTGCTAGATATAGTTCAATTAAATATAATATCTTTTTTAATTTGTTAATTTCTTAGCTCTGAACTGCACTTAAAATAATGACTAAATGGAAGACTGGTAATTTTTTTCTATACATATACATATACATATGTATATGTATATATTTATTCTAGGTTTTTAGCTTTACCTCTTCCTTAGGCATTTCATAAACTAAACCTGGCTTGATTTGTTGCAGTCATACCTATCGCTATCCTCGCTATCCACGTGGCCACGTTTTCGCAGAACTTGCCCAACTTTGATTGCATAATTTGTGAATGGACCCAAAGAACTTGAGGGGGGTCGCAGCCGACCAGCTGGTTTTGGCTAGGACTCCTTTTTGGGCAGACAACCAAGAAACAATTGGCACTCACTTCCGTTCGCACCTTTGGCACGCGTTGTCCTTTTGGGCCCGCTTGAAAGCCCCGCCAACTGTTCGCATTTCCGTTCTAGCCAGCCTCATAAAAACCATCTCTATTTGAGGCCAAACGCATGTTGTCCTAATGCATTCGTACTTGACCTATGTTACCCGCCCCCGCTGACTCGTCGAGCCATGCTACATGCTAAATGCTGCATGCCTCATGCCGTGCTTTTCATACATATTACGCCTGCTGTCTTTCAGGCCACTTTCCTGGCCTCGGCCGCTTGTTGAGCCGTTTTTGGTTATTGGGTTTTACGCTCGGCTTTACATCTGTTTGCATTTTGAGTCCGACTTCGTGTCCTTTGATGGGCGATTTGTTTTCCATTTTTCGCTTTTATGTTGCCACATTTTTCATTATAATTTCTCGGGGTTTTTCGCATTTGCGTCTTATTATAGAGTCATTTCAATGTGTTAACTCTATTAGCAGATGGCTTTGCCACAGTGACAACTCCTGGTGGGTTGAATTTCGGTGCTTATTCAAGGAAATTATTGATAACGAATCTGAATTGAATGCGTTTTCCATATGGTGTTAAATATTTTGTAGATTAGTTAGGATCTTGCAGATTGTTTACAAATTTTGATGGATATGATAGTTAATTAAAGTCAAATTTACTTCGAAGTTCTTTTAATTCAGTTAATCTGTTATTTAACTTTAATTTCTCCCTTCTTCTTTTTTCTGATATCTAAAGAGTTTCATACTTTAGCTGTTAGCCCTGGTAGCATTCAATAACAATCAAGAAACAAAGGTTTCGCTTGGGTCCTGTTTTTTTTTAATGATTCAAAGCTATTGTTGTTATATAATACCGATCCATTTGCCCCCCGCCTAACCTATGACATTTGACAGTTCTCTAATTCAAAAATAATCGTAAAACTTGTGCGGTTATTTGTGCTTAATAGTTCTTTTGGCAGGCAATGAGCTGCAACTAATGCTACACAGCACACACACATGTAAACACACACAATACACCAAATATTCTGACTATTTGTTTGTTTCGGAGTCGTCACGAGGCTTTTGTATTTGATTTATTTCGCACTCTAAAGCGAGGGCCCGAGAGAGTTCGTAAAAAGCGAATGCAAACAAACAAAAGCGCAGCAGCACGCAGTAGCTTGGAGAATGCTGTGGTTCCTTCTGCTCTCTTCTGTTGTTTTTATTGAAATGTTATGCGTATAGAACAATGGACCCACTACCAGGCCAGATCTAGACGTCATAACCGTTGACGTTTCGCGGCACTCGCTGCATATTTGGTCGGACGGTAAGTGAACAATTGGCCCCGGTAACGAACGGCCCCTGCCCTGGCCCAAGGTCTCCGATTTGCATTTCCGCTTCATTAACTACGCACACACATCAACTAAATAAGCATATCATATTTGGTACACGCAGAGAAACGCTTTATTATAAATACCAAAATTATTTACAAATTAAAGAGCATTTAAAGATGTGATATTGATTTGAAATTTATAAAAAGTCGAATTCGAAATTAAGCAATAAATTAAAATATTTAATCAAAGAACGATATATGAAAATAAAAGCATTATCACTTTTTGCTTCTTTTTAATGTTTTTTTCAATTTATATTTTTTAAGGTTATAAATTCATATTTTTGATAAGAACAGCATTTGTAATAAGCAATCAATTTAAGTAATAAAAAATTTTCAATTGAAGTCTGATCTTCATTTTTAGTAAATTCAGCATAATTTTTAGTGCAAATTTACAATGGGCATATGCCATAGAAACATTCCTGATCTAGACATAGAGCTTGGTCAATATATCCCTATGCGTCTATCTGCCTGGGACATCTGAATTAAAAAAAAAAAAAAAAAAAAAAAAAAAAAAAAAAAAACAAGACTTTACATATTTTAATACGCCATTAAAAAAGTTAAAAATTGTTTGTCTATTCATTTTTGTTATCGATAAAAATGTCAATATTATAATGCAACATTCTACTGCCACAAAAGCTAAAGCCAACAGTGGAGTAAAGCACATAATAAACTCTTTTTCTCTAAGTGTATTTGTTATTTAAGGCCTGTTGTATTAAATCCATCTTTGATTGTGTTTGGTTGGCGCGCAAAAGAACCTCCTTATGTAAAAGGGGCGTTCCTTTGTGCCCACCGCAAAACTGCGCAGTTAAATCCCAAAACATTTCCGATACAGAATGAGAGAGATCGAGAGAGGAACAGTGGAGAGCGTTGCCTTTTTAGCGTTATTTAATAGATAATTTAATTTTTGTTTTTATTTTTTTACAAATTACAGAAAACTCATTAGTGTTCATTTTCGAGGTTATTTATTTTCAGACCTTTTATTATTTATGGCATTAGGGAAAGGTTGGCAACACCCGCAGCAAATGCCGCACGCTTCCCCCATACTCCCCCTCAAAGCAACGTCCCCACCACAAATACGAGCATAAATCTTATTTGTATTATTATTATTTTTCTCTCTGTTTCTCTCTTTTGTATTCATTAAATTTTAACGCAACTTTATTCAATCAAGTTTTCCAAGACATCATTGGGCTTCTATTGAGATTGAAAAATAATCAAAATTTAACTGTATTATTAATTGTAAATTTTAGGGTTTTCATTAAAATGTTAAAGTTAATTTGGATTGAGAATATGAATCTAGTTTAGCTTTAATCAAATTAATTATTTCTCGATCAAAATTGCTTTAACTTAAGATTTTACGTTTAAACCAAATAAATGTTTACAATTGCTTAATAAATATTTATATTTATTGTTCTTCAGTTTACTTTATTAATTTCTAATTTCGTATAGGAAAATAGCCAGAGAATTTCTCGTTCATTCCCAGATAATTATCTCTTGAGCACTTTCGCCACTTTGTGAACGTAAATTAAATTTATGTTTATATTATTTTTCTTTTCCTCTCTTTCATTTTTTAATTACTTTGTGAATTATAGTTTGGCAGCCGCAGCGATGATTGTTTTCAAAATGGTTTTGCTATTACAACTCATTAATTTGGCGCTCGTTTCAGGCTCTCTTCGCTCGCTGCTAACATTTGCCACAGCAATTCACTCGTGTTTCCACACACACAATTTTCCACAAAGTTTATGCGATGCATTTTCTAGCACAACAACAACAACAACAACAATGAAAAATGTTTCATACTGTGCTGCATAAATTAATGAAAATACTGATGTGCCACTAGAGCTGCAGAGTGAAAAGAGTGGAAAGAGAAATTATGAAGAAAAAGGGTTCGCCATGTTGTCGCAGGGAAAGCAGCAAAAAAAAAAGAAGAAATTGTAATTAGATTTAAAGTAAGTGGCAGGAAAATGTCGTGGAACCCCAAGAAAAGCGCAAGAAATTGTCAAAGGAAAAATAAGGAAAAATGAAGAGGGGCAAGAAATGCATTTAACTCGGGTGGAGCAGCCTAAGCAAATTCAACAAATATTCAAATACTTCAATAATTATAATTGTATAATAAATTTTATTTGGTGAGTGGCTTTGAGCAACATTTATCATTATTTTAATTTATGAATTTGTTAATTATTACTAATGACCAAACTGACAAATTCTAAAGTCCTAAACATAAATTGTGTGGATAAAAATGTATGCAAATGCTAGTAGGAGTCTTGATGAAGAATATATGGGCAATTCTCTAGTGGCGAATGTGACATTCGTATATTTTTGAGTTCAAAAAAAAAAAAAAAAAACGAATGCCAAAATATTTTTTTATTTTGACGAATAGTAAATCCTATAGCTCTTGATTAGCTCTATAGTTGGTGCTAAATCTGATTTTGGGCAAATGTTAGTTTTCGAGATAATCACAAAAAACGTAAGTCGCTTTTTAAGTGAACAGTTCAACCTGAGATTTTAGCGAAGCCCTAAGTGACAATTTATTACGAATAATTTTACATTTTTAGAAATTGGCACATCTTTACAATGTTTTTTATTTGATTCAAAAATATTGAGTATTTTTTTTTATTTTTTAGTTTTAGTCAGGGTCGAAGGTGACGTGTCGGATGAGACATTTTTTAGTAATTTTACATGAATAAAAGTATTGGAAATGATTTTCAATATATTCAATTTATTAATTATAGTAAAATAGAAAAAATTCGAAGTATCATATTTCATTGCATAGTGTCTCAATAATAAGAACAACATGTGCAATAAAAATGCTCAAAACAGAACTTTTGCGCTTATTCGGCTTTGTGTCTGAATATTTCGAGATGTAATATGATAAAATGTATAATTGGTATAGTAAAAGTAGATAAAATGTATATTAGTTAAATTTTATGGATTAGTTATAAAAAATATGTTAGCCGAACATGCTTTCATTGACTTTGAATGTTTTGGCTGCGGTTGACCTTTCTTTAGCAATGCCCATATGTAAATTGTATGCCGTTGATTAGCTGAGTTCCTTTGCTTGACAGTCCGAATAAAATCGTAAATTTTGCCAAATATTTTTCTAGATACTTGAAAATCGGCATATATTCTTACGTTGTCAACTCACAAATCGAGAATATATGGTGTATATATCTGTAATTAGAAACTAAAATTTTTACAAGTAACTTACAGTTAGCCTTTATTGGTTTGGGAAAAAGTTGAACCACCCTGTGGGCCTGTTAAATTGGATATAAACTATATCTTTCAATGCTTTAGGGCTCGGGCGGCAAAATGAATAAGTTAGTGAAATAAAGAAGATTTGTTTCCATGAATGAGTATTATAAAGTCGGTAGCACCCTACAACGTAATAATACCACTCATATTTCTACCAAATCTATTTCGGTACTCCAGTCTATGTAATTACTCAAGTGATAAGAGAAACTCATGTCCATTCCATTATTTATTTTTATTTTATTTGTTGAAAAATGTATTCTTCCTGTCGTTATGTTTATTTGATATAAATTGCAACAGCACACTCTAAGGGTATTCGCTAGTGGTGCACTTCCGCTTAGAGCACTGCTGCTGGTTTAATTTGCATTCGCTCCAGGTGGAATCTAAGTACAGCCTATTATGATGTATGTTCAATCAGAAATGTGGTCAACAATAGGCCGACCGCAAAACTAATTAAAAGCTGAATGCTAAGCTTCAATGAAAAATCAAAATGGCCGCCCGAGCGGAAATGAGTTTTGTGTAACCGCAAAGCAGATGTACTCGATGATGATCATTATGCGGTGGCTGCGGTGGCTGCGGCTGCTGCTGCTGCTTCTGCTGGCGATGATGATGATAAACGTTATTAATAGCACTAATTAAAAAGGCTGAAAACACGGCTAAAATTGCATTTGCATTGGGAAAGGCAAAGTCGAAATTTCAACGGCTCCTGCCACATAAAAGCCAATTAATTATTTTTATGGCTACTCAAGCAACTGCAGTGCAACCCGAAAAAAGCCACAACAGAAGCCAACACACACACACACACACATGCATAATATTGAGTGTGCGTGTGTGTGCCAAAGGGTCCAGGGCGCAGGCCCTGTCTGGATAATAAAAAATTATGGCCTCGATTTGGCGCACTCGAGGAAAAATGCGCCACTGACCAGGCTAACTGCATGCACAGGGGCTAAGCGCTGAAAATGTGCGACTAGCAGATACCCTGTAATTAATACTGGCAAATGTATATAAAGTGTTTCTTGAAGATGGAATCTTAAGTGAAAATATTTATTATTTTAAGTGAATAAATAATGATTTAAGGTAAACTAGAAATATAAATAACATATTTTGTAAGATAATATGGCCATACTTCATAAAATAATTGTAAAATTATAATTTTAGTTGCTTTTCTCCATTTAATTGAAAAACTTGCTGCATGCAATCCGCAGGGCTTAGCAGCATCATGAAAATTTATTGCCCAGCTACAGGGTATCAAGGAGTCCAGCCTCATGCCATGCTACCAAAAAAGATGGCGCCTTGCTGTGTGCAAAATTGATCAGAGGATTCCCTGCCGTTTGAACTATGACGCGATATGTCATCATATTTCCTCCAATGCAGTCTCTGGCCACACCCTTGGCCCTCTCGTCCTGCGCCCTTTGCTGTTTGCTGCTGTTGCCATGCATATTTCTCACATTGTCAAAGGTTTTCCATGCAATTCACAAGACCGCAATTCCAGTTGCCCAGTTGCCCTGTTGTCCTCTTGTCCGGTTGCTCACTTGTCCAGTTGCCCAGCTGCCCAGTTGATTTGCGTGCTGCTCCGCCCTCAGCTTCTGCTCCTGCTCCTGCTCCTGCTCCCAGGGCCAACTTTTTCGTGTTTTACTTGTGTTTAGCATTTGAGCTAAAGCATTTATGGCCCCGGCTACCGCAAAATCAATTTTCCACATAACTTGAAGTCGAAGTTGCTGTGGCGCCTTTTGGCCAACTGTGAGCAACGGTGGCTCATTCGGCCATACTCCGCTGCTTTTATGGCCATTTCTCCGGCAATTTTATTGGCCAACTGCCCTTCGCTTTGACTAATGGCCGCTTCATGTTGCTGCTTCTGCCGACGCGACGTTTTTTTTATGCACTTCCTCTTTTTTGCGTTTTCTGGTTTTGGCTCTTTCTCTCAGTTTTGCATTATTTGTTTTGTCATCTTTTTGGCAGCGCTGTTAAATATGATTCAACTATGATTTATTAGATTGAAATGGCATGCCATAAGATTGCGAAAATTGTAAATAATGTCGTAAATAATAAAAAATAAACAAAAACATTTATAACTATAAATCTGTAATTCAGAAGCTTCTCCAAAAAAAAATGTTAACACTATAAAGTTTAGCTTCGACTTATCTATATATATAAAAATAAATAATGTTTCTAATTTCAATAATACAAAAAGACAATACACTTCTCATTTTGTTAATGCATTTTAAAAATCTTAATTACAGTTTATTCCCTGTCAAAAAGTATGAAAGCTGGATTAATTAAGTAGATTAAGGCAAAGCTTTTCATTAATCAGCTACAAACTTTGGCTGAACGCTTTTTAAAATAGATTTAGAGAAAGCATTTTGGAATATGATTGAGAAATGAAGTAAAATTTAAGTAAGCCAAATCTCACTTATGGGCAGCTCTCAAGGCTGCCTGAAAAAGTCAATCAACTAATCCTCTTGCCACAAATCCAACTACAGCTCGTCTCTCTTTGTTTTCGTATCCATCAGTTCATTAAAAAACTTCATTATCCCATGCTATAAAGAAAATCAATTTTGATTTACATCGAATAGCAACAGCAAGAGCAAATAGACATATATCAATATGCTCGAGCGTATTGTGAGGCCCCCCAAATGGCGCAGGCGCATGTTCCAAGGGGCTGAAGGCGCGAGTGGGGTGGGGGGAGCACTGCCAGCGCTGACCAACGAAACGTTCCATCATTCCAAAGTGTTGATGATGGAAAGTGTCCCACTGTGTACAACAAAAACAACAACAACAACAACAACAATGAGAGTGCCAATGCGGCCAGTGCGTCTACAATGGAACGCAGCATAGAATAGAATGAAGAGAATAGAACAAGAAGAAGAAGAAGAAGACAACGAACAACAACAACAACAATCAACGCTAATAATGCTTAATCAATGTTACACTTTACAATAAGAGAACAATCAAAAAATAGAAGAGATATATAAAATATGGAATCGAACATAAAAAACAACAGAAATGAAAAAACTAAACTTCATTTGTGCCATGATTTATCGTTTTTTCATTACCAAACAGAGACAGAGACAGAGACAAAGAGAACAAGAGAGGGCGAGATAGAGAGAGAGAAAGAGGAAGAGCTAGCCCACTTCAAAATATAATTCACACCTGTAAGCATGTGGAGGCCCTTCACATAGTAATTGAAATCGCTAGAAAGAGACAGATTGAGAGCGGCATAAAATAAATCGATTTGAGCATTGAACAATTCGTTTTAGGGAAACAATGCGCTAAAATTTGTTGCGCACAAATTGTTGTTATTCGAGTGTATTCAATAATCATTTATCTTCGATTACAAAAACAAAACAGAATACAAAAAATATCTATTTATATAGAAATAAAAAGAAAAATCACCTTAAAGTTCACAATGAAACAAAGCTTCATTAGCTGCAAATGAAAATCGGTTAATTGCAAATGTTTTTAGCCAGCGAACAGCTGTAATTGCTTGGATTAACTGAGCCAAAAAGTCTAGCTTAAGTCACACATCAAATTTCATTAGAATCGCAAGTGATTTAAGGATTATTTCCATTCACATTTAATGGGCTCTCGATCAGCATTTACATTTCTATTCTTAAGTCGTCTCACAGCACGCAGCTTTTGTCTGGCTTCAGCGATGCAGGAATGGGGACAAGTCCTTCTTGTGGCGGCTTTGTTAGAGCACGCGCTTCGCGCTCACAGAACAGAAGTCGACAGCAGCTGTTTTAAGCAGATCTTAGGCCCAGCATCCTGCCACATGTCAATCCACAGGCGCTCCACATGGATTGCCCAGGATTGCCGTTGCCCACAATTGAGGTTAGAAGGCGTGCGTGTTCGTCAAAAGCAAAATGCGAAGTGCGCCCAGCACGAGTTAAGATTTAATTTAGTGTACATAATTTGTTTAGTCGTCCTGCAAAATTGCATAATTATTAATGGTTTGGCCACTCCACACACATACACACGCACACACACATTTAGGTCAAAGGACCTCGACTGCTCGTTGTCCTTAATGAGCGCGCGACGCGCTTAACTCTCAGCCTAATATGATCAGCTAACTCTCAAAGGGGTATATTGGTTTGAATACTAAAATGGAAAGTTTGAATATTTAAAAATGATAAAATACATATTAACTTTTTGAAGTGTTTCGACTATAATATATAATATCTTAAGATATACGTTCAAGGGGATATGCTGAAAAGGTAGAGGATATTCAGACGGAATACGGTGTATATATTTCTTATTATAAAATAAAAATATAAATTTAAAAAAGCTCACTTTTAAAATTGATTTAAAAAATCTTATATTTAATGGCAACTTAATATATTATATTTTGTACACATATTAATACGTATTCATACACGAGACAATTTTTTTTTGTATATCTTATATTATAATTTAAAAGTGTCTTAAAGCCCTAGATAATTCTTTTCCATATGCTTCGACAGGGTATTGAGCAGTCGAGTGCCGCCAACGGCTCGCCGCTTGCCTTGTGGCTGCGTCCCACGTGCGTTTGGGCATCCGCTGCGCCATTTTGAGACACCGCAAAGCCAACACATTTGCATATTGGAAAATTATAGGCTGCGCGAGCAGAGCCAACGCCTGCTCAGCTTCATACATACACACAGATATACAAATGTGTGTGCGTGTGTGTGTGTGTGTGTGTGTGCTGCTTCTGGCTTTTGTGGTGCTGCGGTGGCTGCGGTTGCGCAGAAGGCGACGCGCGTGGCTGCATGGTGCCGCAATGGGAGGGCGCCGCTGTCGACGATGACGACGACCCCCAAGCGACCTCCAGCCGTGCGAGGACTTGACTCTTAACTGGCAGGCTAACAGGCTGGCTGGCTGGCAGACTGGCAGACAGTCGGACGAATGGACGGCCGACAAAAAAAGAGTGCACGAAAAAATGCAAGCAATGCGGCAACGTTTCCGACTCTGATGAGCTGTAAAACACGCGTTTTCATAATCTTATTAAAAGCCAACCAAATGGGCGAGAGCGAGCGAGACAGACAGAGAGGGCGGCGCAAACGGTTGCAGCTCAACGGCCATTTGACATGCCAAAAAACACTTCTGTCACAGCAGCAGCCGCAGCAGTCGCCGCAGCAGCGGCTGCGCATCCGTAGGTGGTATCTGGAGAAGGTTGGCTAAAGCGTGACTTCGCGTACTCGTAAATTGTGCGCCGCATGCGCTTTGCCAATTATTTAGCCATAATAAACTTGATATCGATGCGCGATCTATGCTAAGATCGAAGATATGCGAAAAGTAGCCGAAGCGGAAGCTGCGCTTATTTAATTTCAATTTTATTCTTAATATTTATAGAGGCGGCAAGTCAAAGGCCAACGAAATGCTACATAAAATATTGCTTTACTGCACAACATTCAAATTCGTAATAGCTCTGATAATTTTCGTTACTAAATTATCAATTTAAGCTCGAGAGTGGCGCGAAAGTTTACAATTTGAATTTCCAGAGCTGCCACCTGGTTGAAAGTAAATGTAATTCGTCATATTGGTACTATATATACCTGGTCACACTTTTTACTCAAAAAAAACCGCTTAACGCAAGCCATCTGAAAATGTCTCATTACTAATTAGCTAAAATAAGTAAAAAACATTGTAAAATTGGTGATACACATTTAATATTTATTTTAGCTTACCAAATATGTAATAGTCGTGCAAACTAAAATGAACAAATGAGCAGAAATGAATGAGAGAGTATTAGGAACAGTGTGTACAATCTTTAAACGGGAAATATATTTCTTTGGTGCAGTTTGCAACTTTTTGTCATTTATTATATTAAAATAAAAGTAAAAATACATATGTAATTTTAATTCATACATAGATATATTTAAGTTGCATTTAAATTTTGCATTTTTAATCAATCTTCAACTCAACTGTTGCGAAACTGTTGAGCATCATACTCATCAGCTTATCGTGGTGAATATAATCAGCGACTACAGCTGCTGATGAATGAACATGCAGTAGTGAGGTGTAAAACATAGCAAAACGTAAAATTTCTGCGTTTATCGCAAAAAACCGCAACAAAACAAATGCAATAAACATTTAAGCTACAAGCAAATAAAAGTGTAAACATGAAAATAATTAAAATCGCTAGAACATAAGCCAATTGTAAATATAATAGAGGTAGTATTTCAACCGGTAAATACCAAGCGAAGGCCCAAAAAAAAAAAAAATGCCAGCCACAATGGAAGGCAAAGTAGTAGTAGGAGTATGTTGAATAAGTGTGTGTAGTGTGTAGTTGTACGAAGCAGCGTGCAAGCCGAAACTGGCAAACTGAAAAGAAGAAGCGGAGTGAAAAACAAGAGAAAAAAACAGAAACAAGTGCAATCTAGTGAAAACAATAAACGACAAAAATAAAAGGAAAATGATACGCGATCCACAAATAATACAGTAATCTAATTGTGCGCGAGACAAAGAGAAAACAAACGCCGGGCATGTTAAAGCACCAGCTGACGGAGCAACAACAACAACTGCAGGGGGTAGTCGGGAGAGGAGCAGACCGAGGAGGAGCAGGAGCAGTGGGCAGCTGCATTAAAGAGCAGTAATAATAATGTTGCTGGCATCAGCTGGGCAAACGGCGCCCTTCACCTACGACTCCAGTGCCACACGAAAAATCAACAGCAACAACAACAATAGTGGCAATACGAGCAGCAGCAGCAACAATGTTAGCAATGTCGGTGCAGGCAAGAGCACACCCAATCAATCAATTGGAGGAGCGGGCACGTTGGCGGCATGTCCAGCTAGCGCGAGCAGCATTGCCAGCACTGCGGCCACTGCGATAATGAAAACGCTCTCTGTGCGTCTGCATCGGGGCACCGAATTCATCAAGGACACTGTGCAAAAGGCTCTGGTTATGAATGGACCAACTCCTGTGTTAGCGTCTCAGTTGGATAACAGTTTCAAAAGGAAACTATTAGGTGCCGGTGGCATCATGGGCACCAGTGGTACCTCCAACTCCAACTCCAGTACCAGTTCCGGTTCTAGTACCAGCAGCAGCAGCAGTAGCAATCGTCACTTTGTGCTCAGCCAGCCATATGTATTCCCAACGGCTGATTTTATGCGGCAGTACACGGTGCCGCCAGGTGTGCTGCATCGCTCGGCATCGGCACGGAAGCGGAATGCCAGTACGGACAGCTTACTCATGGATCTGTGTGTGTTCAAGCCCATTCGGCCCATGCCCATAACACCCATAAAAATGTAAGTAGCAGGCAATTTAGTGGGAGTTCCTTAAAACTCTTGCAACAATTACCTTTTTAGTAACAAAGCACGCGGCTTCGAACTGAAGCGACCTAAATTTGTGCCGCCCGCCGCCAATATGTATAGTGATGTCGACGATGATGATGACGAAGATGAGGAGGAACAAGAGCAGTGCGAGGAGGATTTAGTTCGTAAGGAACAGGAGCTTATATTTAAGCCAAAGCTCAGGTAAGCTAATCTTTGGAATTGCATATTGAAGCACATTTCGCTTGAGAGTTGGGAGCTAAATCTTAACGATTGCAGTACACTGTCATTGCCACAACATGCCACCGCATCCGCTTTTGTGCCACATGAAGCCAACAGCAACAGCAGCAGCACCAGTTGCACTCAACCAACACCAGCCCATACCAAGGACAACAGCAACGCAGACACCTCAGGCACAGGCGCAGGCTCATCCGAAGTGAAAGCCAAGCCAACCACTAAGCGTCGACGTCGTGCGCCGCTTTTAACAGGCAAACGACGTCGCAAAGCAGGCGGAGCAGCAGCAACAGCATCAGCAACTGATGAATCAGCAGCCACCGTCACCGCTAAAGCAACATCTGCCGCTGCATCATCCAAACGCAAACGACGTGCCGCAACCAAGAGCACTTCCATATCGCCAATACGTCGATCACCGCCCATGACTCGCCAACGTGCGCGTTTACAGATCTCCACCAGCAACAACTAAACACTACCACTCCCATCTCCCTCCATCCATCTGTTTCATTCTCTGTTTGTGTCTAGGTTTAGTCAGTGGAACGCCGAGTAATTCAATGCCCAAAACGGTGTATCATATAGAGAAAGAGAATAACAAACAATAGCCACAAATCCTGTCTTTGGTTCTAGTTACTGTATAAATCTAAGCGCGATTTCCATTGTTTTGTGAGCCGAAGCAAGTGAAGTGCCAAATGGCAACAATAAACAAAAGCTAACAGCCCAAAGCAAATATTTATCATAAGCTACCCCAGCTACCCCTATCCTATTCAGTTGTAACCCGAGCTGAGCATTTCGATTTGTTTATAACCAATGATTGATTATATATTCCTCGTATTTTATATATGTTTATCCGACTTGTGTTCGATTTGTGTGAGATGTATTCGTTAAATTAGCTTTAAATATTTCATCATTTATGTAAATGTCTAATTTGGGTAATTGTTCTCATTTTCACTTCACTTGCTTTAAGTAAATATGCCTAAATTATTATATATGTATATCGACATATATATATTATAACATAAACTGGTCTTCAAGACTGATGATAAACTAAACGAATATTATAAAGAGAAGCACTCATCTAAGGGCAACTGATATAAAAACTAAAAACAAAAACCTTTAAGAATTTAACAAAACAAAACCTAAAAATTAAGAAAAAAGTATTAAAAAAAATGCTAAGAAAATTGTAATATAAAAGAAAGCGGAATACAAATTGTAATTTATAAGTCATTCCTGATATGATATTTTGATTTTAATACATATACAAAATCTATATAAACATATATATAATTTGTCGGCCCATCTATCGTTTTCAGTAGGCTCTTCAAATATTCTTAAATTATAAATCGGACTGCCTCTGAGGCAAAAAATGGGAAGAAGAAGAAGAAAAAACAACAGTAAAAAAAACGCCACAACTAACATTAATTTTCCTACATTTAATTAAGTTTGTTAGACTTTATAGCTTAGAAAACAAAATAAACAATTCATTCACGTATAAATAAAATAAATACAAAATATATATATACAAATTATATATACATAGTATATGTATAAATATTGATTATAGTGCATGCCGGTCAAATCAACTGTGTGTTGTGATATGAACTAATTTATAAAAACTTAAAAACAAAATGCAAAAAAGTCAGCAAAATTCTTGTTTTGCTTTAAACAAAGAAAAAAGAGCCGGAAACTTAAGACAACTCTCATCCAATCACAAAGGAAAAATAATTAATTAGCAACAAATAGTATATTTAAAATTACAATTATATAATGTCTAAGCATTGCGATACCAACGAATCGGGCAAAGTAGCTGCAGTCACAGATCATCTAAAAGCCCAAAGCATTATTCAAGTTTCGAATTCTAATTGCAATCAACAAAATTCAAATCTATGAATAATACGATAATAAGAGCAAAACTACTTAAATGACAAAACAAAAGAAAACCAAAATAATTAAGCAAAGGAAACACACAGCGAGTTGTATGCGTCAATAAAAACATCAAACATAATGTAAATCTAATTTATGTATTTGTCTGATTAAACAATGGGATAAGATATAACAATTTCCACGGACAAAGAGTTCCAACTTCAAGTATTTGCAGGGTATCCAGCTATTGTCTGTAAACTCTACTTAACTCTCTAATCCTAGAAGGTAATTGGGTACGTAGAGCTCATTTAAGTCAACCCCATCTATTTCGCATTTCATTCATCATAATCTGTCATTTTAGTGGGCATCACATTCCATAGATCCTGCAGCTTATAGCCATCCGGTATACGCTCCATGGCAAAGCCCAGTTCCTTGCAGTAGATGGGCGTCTGCAACTGTTGCTCCGTGGACAGCGCACCCGAACAGCCTGCGGCCAGATAGCTGTTTAGCTTCGTGTTTATCTCGCGCTCCTGTCGCTCGTCCAGCTCGTGATAGTCCTCGATTTTGAACTGTGTTGCCTGCGCAGCTTCCTCGGCGGCGGCTGCAACGCGCTTGCGCGCCTCCTGCGGATCGTAGTGGACACCGAAATTTGGCTGATCTGTGTAGATAGTGTGCAGGGAGCTCAGCTCCTTGAACAACTCAGTTAAACGCTCCACGGGATCAATGCGAAAGCCCAGTACATAACCGCCGCCCGTCTCGGCGGTCTGTATGACCAGAGCGGGACCATATTTGGACTCGCGTATGCGCAGCTGAAAGTGAATTAATTAAGGAGCGATACACCTTTCGGGTCAATGCATGGACTCACGCTTTCGATCTGCAGGTAGGGCAGGCTGATGTTAAAGGTCTCATTGGCATCCGCATACCAGACCAGACGTATGTTGGTCACCACAAAACTGCCCAGGTTGCCCTGATCGCTGGACAAGTTCCAGACGCCCTGCACCTGGCTGTACACCTGCTCATCCGGCAACAGAGTCAGCTGACCCGCCTGCACTATAGCTCCCCGCAGCTTCAGATCCCTATAAAGAAACGTGCGCTGATACAAACTAAAGATAGAGAGAGAGAGAGAATTAAGTGGAGATAATTGGTAATTTTAGCTGAGGCTTGCCACTCACAGATGAACATCGAAAACGCTGGCAAAGATGGGCTGATCCCGACGCGCCGTCTCGCCGGAAACATCCGTGAAGAGGAACTCAAATCGGGTCTCATTGCTGATGGCCAAAATGTAGAGCGCCTGGCTAGGTATGCGGCCCTTGGTGTGCATGTGCACCACCCGTGTATTAATGGTTCCAATGCGAGCATATCCAATGGCTGCAATTAGAACAACAATTATAGCCTAATCGATCTAGAGGAAAAGGGAACTGATTAAAGCTCTCTAAGTCAGACAGTCGGACTAGGAAAAAATCTTTAAAATGTTCTTCAAGTCCCTCACACAAATTAAACTTCTTGTGGACCAGCGAGTGCCAAATGATGCGCAGATTGGTAACCAGCAGTTTCCCCGTATCTCCGGGATTACCCTTGCTGTCCTCTATGTGATTGATGGTATCCAATATTTTCTCGCCGCAATGCAAACGTGTGTGTCTGCAAATTAATTAGAAATTAGAATTTGTGCTTAGCTTAAATTGCATAACTCACAGTTGAGGCACATCAAACTTGACTTCCTTGTCCTCCCAGAGCAGATTCTGCTGGGCTATATCCGCTTTGCTCAAAGTCGCCAACATTTTTTCCCCGAGAATATGAACTTTCTGTTTTGGCCTAAAGGCTTACAGCCCCTTTGTTGTTGCTAGGTAACCAGAGGGCATATCAAGCAGAATAAATACTCTGTGTTATAAATTAGTTTTACAGCTCTGAATATCCACTATATAGAGTCCTTATCCAATTATATTAAACAAGATAACCTTTTTAAATATTATTATTATTATTATTACATATAATATAATTGATATATATTTGACTACAATACAGATTATGTAAAAAACTTATGCTTCGTTTGTGAAAAAGTTTTGGTCAAAAATGCCGCTAGCTCGACTTTAGTCTTAGGACTGCATTTTAGCCACGCTAATTAATGGAAATGTGTATTGTTTGATTTTGTTGCATATTTAGAATATTGAAATATTATACTGACAGCTTAAATTGTAGGACACATCGAAACAAACACAAGGCAATCGGTGCAAACGAAACAGCTAAATTATATTTACAGCAGGCCATAAATTGCACGGAGGAACTGCGTCCGATTTCACATGATAATCTGCGGCTCCGGCACGCTGGCTGCAATGCTCTTGTGTGGCAGCACTTGACCCCCATTTATGTACAGCTCGTCCTTGACAATGACATCCTCACCCAGCACTGTGATGCCCTCAATGCGCACCCAGCGCCCGACCGTCGAACGCCAGCCCACGATGCAGGAGTCCAGCCAGGAATGCGAGCGCACATTGGCGCCCTTTAGGATGGTCGAGCGTTTGATACAGACACCATCTTCAATGACCACATCGGGTCCAATGGTGACATTTGGTCCAATGCGACAGCCTTCGCCAATCTTGGCAGTTGGATCCACCAGCACATTGCCCACCACTCCGGGGCCCGTGTACAGTTTGCTCGATTGCTTCTGCCGGAGCGAACTAAGGTAGAGGCACATACCTGCAATCGAAAAAACATAATTATATCTTGTGCTTTTGCTTCGATGAGCATCCCCCAGCCCGGCCCCCGGAAAAACAGCTTATCAGCAATTATGGCTCATTAGAAACGTTCTATCATGCATTGGGGCTGTTTGTAGCAGCGGATATTCCAAGAAACCAGATAAAATTGATTAAAGACACGTCGCTGTACGTTAAGCTGATAAGGCCAATTGTTAGATAGCAGCAACTATGACGCACCGGTTAAAAAGTCTTTGGGCTGTCCAATATCCATCCAAAATCCGGACAGCTCCATGGCATACAGCTCCTGTTGCTGCGCCATATTCGGAAATACTTCCTTCTCAATTGACGTGGGCTTCACTTCGATGCGATCCAGCACCGTGGGATTGAATATATAAATGCCGGCATTAATCTTATTGCTGACGAACTCTTGGGGTTTCTCAATAAAATTTGTGATGCACCCAAGCTCATCGTAGAGCACGACGCCATATTTGGAAGGCTCTTCCACTTTGGTCACCACAATGGTGCCCTCTTTGCCATGATTGCGATGGAACTGCATGAGCTGCTTGAACGGGAAATCACAGATCACATCCGAGTTGAGCACAAAGAACGGCTCCGAACTGGCCGACAGTAGTGGCTTCGCCAGCGCCAGTGGCCCAGCTGTGCCCAACGGTTCGGTTTCATGTGAGAATATCAGCTCAACTCCCAGTTTGTCTGCTTCTACTTTCAGCTCTTGCTCCATTTGCTCTGCCCGATAGCTGACTGCTAATATGACCTACATTGCAGAGAATTTTCTTTATGTAACTGTTGTTGTTGGTGGGAAACTAAAAACTCACTTGACGGCATCCAGCGTCGACTAGAGCCTCTAGCTGATGCAACAATATCGGCTTGTTGGCGAACTCCACTAAAGGTTTGGGTGTGCTAAGTGTCAAGGGACGCAGACGTGTGCCATAGCCACCAACCAGGATGAGTGCCCGGGCACCAGAGCCGGCAGCTGTGTTCGGTGAACCACACATTTTTGTATGTAATCGTAGTAACTGGGACACGTCACAGATGAATCAACAGAAAATTCTCAACGTGACCAGTTTGTGTGTAATGTAATAATCGACGAATGTCGACAAAGCTGCAGCTCTAGTTTGTCAATGTTTGCCTCTTCAGTTTTTGTTGTTCTTTCTTCTGGTTCTGATAAGCCGCTTGTTGTTGTCTTTTGATGACTGTTGGCGCGTTCTTATTGGGAGCGTCTCTGAATGCACGTAGAGCTGAGTGTATGTGTGAGTTTGAGAGTGTGCAGATACCTATCGACGTGACGTATTTTTTTTTTCTGATTTGCTTAAACTTATTTATTAAAATAGTTTAGTTCTGGTACAAAAATAAGTATTAGTTCTATCTGTGCGCGGGCTGGCTTCTTTCTTGTAAAAATACAAATTACAGTAAATAGGGTTGTTGGAAATATATCGATATATGTTTATTGGTTAGCCACCACACAAGTATAAGAAATATCAACAACAGCTGCTGTAAATGTTTGGAAGTTACAATTAGTGCTATAATATAATATCGATATCCCATATTGAGATTTTTGTTTTACGGTTTTTGGTAACACTGTTTTGGAGAACAGTGTGACCTGTGCTGTTGACGGCAGTGTCGGAGTCGGAGTTTAGTTACGTGTTGAAATATTAGTAACTGTGAAAATTGTGCAAATTATTATAAACAATTAGCAAAAAGGTAAGTGTAATATCTCTGCGTTACACTTAACTCAACAAAGTTATGTAAAGCAATATTTAGATTGTGGCAAGTGCCGAACGTATATAGCTGCTAAGGCTCCGCTGGTCAGCCAAACGAGACACACACGCATATATACACGCGCATACACTCACAGCTATATGCATACACACATTTGTGTATTTCGTCGAATCAGCAGCAGCAGCAGCGAGTGGCCTGTCAGACAGAAAACAAAATGTCGACCATTTGCATTTTTTGATAGCTTTTTAGACAAAATTTGATTCTTTTCGTGTGCATTTATTGATTGCAACAAGTACTTAATAATACATTTTGTTAACCTATGCATGACAATATGCGAAAAACCACGCAATTCTAGTGTTACGGAGTGTGCAGCGATAAAGTTTTGCCAGAGGTAAAGCGAACAAAAACGATATTGATTTTTACATTGGCTTTAAGTGTAAAGAAAATTCTCGAGCCTGATCCACAAATAATGATTGGAGGTACATTAGGCCAATTTTAAATGTTCTTTATAAGCTGAGAAGTTATTAATCGGAAATGGGAAATATATGGTTGCCAAGGTTCTTCTGCACTTGGCTGGCAACGCTGATCAGCACAGCATTGTTGCTGCGTGTCCTACCAAATGCAAATATGTGTGCGTTACTGCCTTTTTAAGAGTGTGTGCGTGTATATAAAGTGATTTGTTTAATTCTATTTTAAAAATGATATGTGTATTTATTAATATACAATAAGCATGCATCATTTTTTTTCGGACTGATGCGCAGCATCTTAAGTTTTTTACTTTCTCTTTTATTTATGCTCAGAGTCCAAGAGTGTGTGTGTTCGTCTGTGTATGCCTGTGTCTGTGTGTTCGCCTCCCTCAATGCAGTCACGGTGAATTTCATGCGCACCGTATTTTATTTGTATTTAATTTTGGCCTCTTGTCAGCTTTTTATATGGCTTTCAGTGTGCATTGTGGTGCGCGTGTGTTTTTCTGTTTGTACATTCATATGCACATATATGTATACATAAGTAAATAAATATATGTACATATTATCTATTTGTTTAGCTTTTATGGTCACATTGCATTGAGCTGCGCTGAAGGTTTGTTCTGGTGATTGGCAACTCGTGCTCAATTTTTGCAAGTAATGCTCCACAGCAGCCGGAATATGATCGCCATTTGAATATATTTACAAAGGCTTATAGAATTCATAAGCGTCGTGTGTGACGTCACTGAGAAGTTAGGGACAATGGGAAACTGCTCAAGCGACAGCCGCTAAGCAACAAGAATCAAGGTCACATTTTAATGTTTGTTTGTTTGCTTAAAATTATCGATTACTGAACTTTCGGACATCGAATGTAATTAACGCTGGTAGCACCAGCCGCTAGAATGCCAGTATAATTGTATTACCCGTGTGGTAACGCAGACAACCTGGCAGAATTCAACCTTGAAAGTTGATTGAACTGCAAAGGAAAATATTTTGACCCCAACGCACGCCAGAGCAGTGAATTGACCGCCAGATTGTGTCGTCGACGCCTACGGGTTACATATACATAATTTGATTTCCGTTGTCGAGAGTGAGCAGCAGCTACCGTCCTTTAATACACTTCCACTTGCAGCCAGTTGGGCCATGTAGACGCCTTCCTTTTTTCCAGTGCAGCGAATAAAAACAAAATCCTGTTGTTTGTGTGAGTGTGTGTTTTGTCGGCGGCTTTGTGTGTATAGCGAACGAGTGTGTGAGAGAGTTCTGTGTGTGTGTGTTTCATTTGCTTTACTCTTTCCACGCTGTTTCGCCCCCTCAAAAACCCAAAACACAACTCGAACTTGCTTTGCGCTTTGTCTGCACTTCGCCTGGCTGACTTTGCTAGCCGTGCATATGTGTGTATGTGTGTATGTATATAGATTTATTTGTGTATAAGTGCGCCTTTGTACATTGAACTCGGCTGGCAGGCCCAGTGCTCTGTCCTATTCCTGGAGTCGTCTCGAGTTGCGAGTCTGTCACGTTCCGCATTTGTCTTCTCTTTTATACCCCGAACCCATTGAAAATGGGATATTGAGGTATAATGGTTTTGTTAAAATGTATGTAACAGGCAGAAGTAGACATGGTAGAGCCCATTTATTATATATATTCTTGATCATGGCGACGGGCTGAGTCTATGCCTTTAGAAATTGGAGTAGCACTCTCCTAGTTGGGCGCTCCCGACGAGTTTTCTCACATGTTTTACATTTCACTTATTTTTCTAGTTTCACTAAAGGCTGATCATGGCAATTATTTCAGTTTTTTGTTCCATTAGCGCATGTTTATATGTATATTCGTTTACAGATCGTGTTTGTAACTTTCCTTCAAGTCTTCCATTGTAAAATGAAATAAACGGAAAAATCTATAACTATGACAATATGAATGAATATAAATTTTGTAAAAATTTAGTCTACAAAATATTAATTTGGTTAATAGGCTGTAGGGTATACGAATTTCACCTTACTTTCTGGTGTAGTTTTGCAATTCTTCTTTGTGCTGCTTCTCTACCTTTTTTTTTTTTGACAGCCAGCGTTTGATTTTTCTTTTCTTTTTCTTGTTCTTTTTTTTCGTGTTGCGCGTCGTCGTCGCATCCTTCAGCAACTGGTCTCTGAATGCCATGAAGTTCCGTGCCAAGATGCTGGACGTGCTCTACATGCGCGAGTTTCAGGCGATTGCCGCCACGTTGGCCAAGCTGGCCAAGGATTGCGTCATGATAGTGGCACAGGAGCGAATGCATTTCATTGTGAACGAGGAGCATTGCTCGACCTCATCGCCGCTTGTGTGGGTCAGCATAGCGTCCAAAGACTATTTTCCAGAGTACCAAATGACGCCAGCACGGCCAGAACAGGAGTTCATCGTGCTGGTCATGTCCGCAATGCATCTCAGTCGGTCTCTTGCTGTCCTGCGGTCCGGCTCCAGCAGCAGCGTCCACAGCTGTAAGCTGAATCTAAAGCAAATACAATTTCCCTGCATCTCGGTAATAGCATCTGTGGTGTCACCCAATTCCTCTGAGCCGCGTGAGGTGGTGCACGACGTGCCCGTGACTGTGATCCCGGCCAGCGATTGGCCCTCGTTTATGCTGCCCAAAGTGCCCAACACTCAGATTGTGCTCGGCGTTCCATCGCTTCGACTGCTGCGCAGTCTGATTGATAAGTTAAAAAACATATCGCCCAGTCTTATATTCCATGGCAGCACAGCCGGCGAACTAAATCTGGTAGCCGAATCTGAAATGGCCACCATAACAACACGTTTCAGTCGCCTGCTACTGCACAAGCCCGATCAAGGACAGTCGGGTGCTGGGGCAGAGACTAGTGAGCCGGAAATCTCGTGCTCCGTGGATACACGCAAGGCATCTGCATTCTTCAATGCACTCCAGTTGCCCAATGAGGAAATTATGATCGGCATAGATAGTGAACGTTGCATCTGCCTGCAACTGGACATTCGCAGCAATGTGGTTTTACATTCCATTCTGCCAGCAGTTTGTGTTTAAATTTAATGATTAAAGTGAAGCGAAATAAAATGATATCGATATGCATATGTGCGTGCGCTAAATATCGATATGCAAATGGGCAAGAATATCATCGATAAGCGAAAGTTTTTTTTTTTGTTTCTTTTGAGTTTGTTGTTTTACTTTGTTTTCTTTATTTATGCTCTCTTTGCTGCTCGCCCCAATTTGGCAGCGACGGCTGTGCAGGCCGTGGCCTCTTTTCCGTTGTGCAGCGATGGCGACGGCAACGCTGACGCTGACTGAGCTCTCGCTCTTTTGAGCTGTTGCATTGCCTGTTTCATATGTGTTTGTATACATGTATGTGGTATACATTGCTGTTTGTTTGTTTGCATATTTATTGTGTTTTTTGTTACTGGTTTTACAACCTCATCTGTTTGCTCACTCGCGATTGCCAGCTAGTTGCATTTAAGGCACGCTGTTGTTGTTTCTCTAGCACACTGCATTTGCAGGTGAGTAGCTTTTCAAGTAGGCCAGCAGCGACGTCGACTGCGCAGCGTGGGTCGCTCAAAATCGTGCTCACAGCGATTCGCACACAGGTCAACAGCCATTTTGGGTACGATTGTGTCTTATTCAACGAAAGAAAATCAAATTGAAATGTTATCTATCTTAAAATAAACAAGTGGCTGTTATTTATATCAGCCTCTGTCTGGCTGCTAGAAGTGCCCTACGTGGCTGTTATATGTATGGAGTTTTAAAAAAAAATAGAACTATTTTGGTGCCCCTGCGTGTCGACTGTCAGGTCAGTTTTCGGACACCTTATTAGAGGATTGCTCACAAACTATACGTTAATATATTAACAAATATATAAATGTGCATGTATGTAATAAACAGCTGTTTGTGTAACCCAAGAGTTAAACCCAAACACGAACGCATACATACACATCATTCTCTTGATCAGCTGATCAGGTCAATATTAATCTCACTCCAACAGGGCAATCACAGGTAAAAGAAAAAAATAATTCCAGCGAGCAACGAGTACACATTCAACCCCCGAATACATCAGAGTGCGCTCCTAGACTTTCATGCGCTCGCTCTCACTCTTTCGCTCTCTTTGCCCGCAGCCATTTTGAGTGAATTGGAATTTCATTTTAGAACTAAGCGGTTCTTTATCTGTTAAATTTTATTCCATTTAGTAGATGTTAAGCAATGTTTTAAAGCGGCAGTTAATTTTGTTTTTGTAAATAAAAATAAATAAAAAGTAGGTTAGTGCAGCTACTGAGTCGGTTTGTTGACCTCATTGCCAGTTAGCGGCAAGGGTTGAGTGACCTGCTTAACGGGTCTCTGAGTGTCTTTGTCGCCAGCTGTGACTCAACTAAACCAGTTATTTGTCTCATCTATTTAAATTAGATATTGATATTAAATTGGCATTTATATTGATTGCATTTGTTCGACTTGATTAACAATTCTATATACAATACTGTATACAAAGAATATTAAATTTAACGTACATTTTGTGTGATTGTGTGGGTCTTAAAATGGATTCTCGTCTGAATCACTCTCACTCATTTTTCGCTCATTCGCTCGCTCTCTCGTTTCGTTTCATTTCGTTCACACGGGGTCGCCATTGACGTCGCTGCTGTCAGTCGTGAGTTGGCTTTCAGTGCGTGCACAGCTGTAAAATGGTTCGTAGAAACGTATTTTTTCTACATACCTGTGTGTGACCAAGTACATAATGTAAAGCAAAGGTGCAGTAAATATTTATATAATTAAAAAGTACATTCATTAAATATTACGATGCAACATTTTTATTGAAATGCTTGTTGCTGCATTCGTTTATTTCAAGTAATTTTTGCCTACGGTTTGCTTGCGTTACGTACACACGTATACATACCCTCGACTATAAGACCGTGCGTGTATGTGTGAGAGAGAAATATTGGGGCTGTGTGAGTCTGTGTTAGTGTATCGTCGTCATGTGTTTGCCCCTCGTGCGTTCTCTTTCATGCACAAGCCGAGGTAAGCAACAACGTTGATGTCGCTGCTTCTGTTCCCTTTTGTATTTATACTGGAAATCGACAGTCGTCAGCAAAGGAAGCACAACAAATTTAAAGGAAAAATAAATAAGGGAAATAGTCATTAAGTTAAAACTTGCTCTGAATTTGAGAAACTATTTTAACAATCTGTATTTTCATTTCGATGCTATTAAAGTGCAGCAAATATGTGTGTTGTCTATTATATTTACTCGCTCTCTTTGTGTGTGTATAACAGTATATAGGCTTGCTCGTATATTCAAGTGGCTTATATAGCACATTCGTATATAACACTTGGTATATGTATATAAATGCCCATCAATGACGTATGTACGTTTGTATGTGAATGTGTTTGTTTGCAGCTACATTTTCTACCGCGATTAGCAACAAGTATTTTGTTTTATATATTCTTGACCGTACTGTTGTTATTGGAACTTTATGAAGACCTGAATCGGCTCTTGTTGCAGACATTATATTGCAAGGCAAGCGAAACAATAACAGTGGCAAGGTTTCTGTTTAATTGTTGCATGCGCTTAGCCCACCAGGGCTGCCACATACACATACGCATGCTAGAGTGCTTTATTGCGTTCTTTTCGTTTAGTAGCTTGGCTTTAACTGCGTCGCAACGCGACACGAAAAATTTCCAATGCAACTTGCTTTACGGTTAAGTTGCCACAGTGACGACGGGCCCTTTGATAGTCCCCCACTCTACCCTGTAGAAAGCGCTGCTGCACACACACATAAACATAATACACACCCCACTTTCCTAGTGTGCTCTCACTCGCACATTTGCTGCTCAGCTGTGCGTAGGCCACAAAAGCAGTTTCGTAATAGAAAATAGAAAACCAGTGAAGAAACACAAAATGAAAATGAAAAAAAAAAAAAAAAAAAAAATTAGAAAACTTGATGGGCAACACTGTTTGCAGTCCGTTATGTAGCGTCGTCATATGCTCGACTGAGTTTACAGCATATACATACATATATAGCATATAAATACATGTGTGGGTATATATACATATATACAAATAAGTTACAAGCAATACGCACAATTGTAAGGGGTAGCAGTTAATGGTTGGGCGGAGTGGAAACATACAAATATTCTTATCAGCATTATGTTTGCCAGAAGGGTGGGCGAAAGGTATCTGCGATGGACAGGGTTTCGAGGAAGTAGACAATAATACATACATATAGTTCTGTACAGGGAAAGCTCGTTACAGCGTCTCACATTGTAAAACAAAAATGATGAAATTTAAGACATTAAGTTACAAAATGAATTTATTCCTTTAAAGTGGTTCTTATTTAATAACTTGTTTAGCTATAACTTTGTATCTATATATAATAATATATATGTATGTATGTATGTACAAGTCGAGGCCCTTTTATTTTTCAATTGCTGATAAAGCATTGACAAACAAACCACATGCCATATGTTGGAGCTGCCACACGCGAGGAAAATGCTCACTCTTGCACGCATATATATACATACTTACGTACATGTATATACAGTATATACGACACTACCATTTGCGGCCTCGCACATTTTTTTTTTTTTTTTTGTATTGTTTATGTATTTATTTATTAAAATTTTTTTTTTTTTTGTGTGAAAAACTTGTGGCAGCATGATAGACAAAACTAGCGAAAAAAATCAAATTCAAACACATTTTCATGTCGGCAGTGTTTTGCTGGTTTCATTTAAAATGGCCTTGAACTCAATTCGTTTTACTGTGATTGACGGTTGGTTTTGCTGGTTTTCGTGTCAGATTTGAGTAGCTGACAAATTAATATGAGGGCGCACACACAAACTACGCACTTATTTTGTATAGTGTAGACAAGACGATGTGAACTCGCTGCCTGCGTTGCAAAGGGCGACGTTGCCGTTGCCGCCAACACGTTTCGCTGTGCTGCGTTGCTGCTACAATTGCCTTTTGCTTGTTTTGCTTTTTATCTTTTGTTCGTCGCGTGTGCTTATTGTATTTTCATACGTATCTATGCATGTATGAGACTGTATACGTGTATATATAAATGCGGGATCGTGCATTGCGTTCTCGCAGCGACGAAACAAGCATGACAAGTCACACACACACACTCCCAACGAACACACTCTCATACACACATACAACGAGTTCCAACTCGTTGCTCGCTCGCTCGCACATACATAGGAAGAAGGGGCAGTCAGCCAACAGCACAGCGTAGCGCTGCTTACGAAAACCAAAACATAAACAAAACGGCCGAGAACAGCTGATTAACAGCACAGCATGTGCGCGCTCACTTTATGTAAGCTCTATCTCTGTGTGTATATGAGTTGAGTGCAATATAGACGAATTCCACTCAAAACAAGTTGCTTGCTAACATCTGCGCGCTCGCTCTCGCTCTCTTTCTATAGGGCATATGCACGTGTTGGTGACTGCTGCTGCTGCAAACAGCTGTTAATTTATTAACATATCTGTATGTGTTTACTGCGCACATATGTTGTTGAAATGTGCTCAATTGCTTGTGTGCGAGCGAGCGAGTGAGTGAGTGCGCGTGTGGGTATATTTATATATGTGTTTTGATGGTGGTGTTTTCTCTAGTGTGCTGCTGCTTATCAATTTTCATGTCTGCTGGCTTTTCCTTTATTCTGCATACATGCGAGTACCTGTCTGAAAGGGGCACCAAATCTGCTACAATCCTCAGCGACAGCGACCGGTTCTTTGTTCAGCCTTACTTTACGCACACAGACTACCCTCTGTGCACTTCCTATTTTGCTTTCACTGATCTTTTTACTTTACATTCATTCTTCACCCCAATAGTCATTAGGTCAGTGCTCAGTGTTTCTTTTACTAATTTCGAATTGTATTCGGTTGCGACGTCATTTATTATATTTTGTTCTGTTTTATTTTATTACGTTGCTAAGTTGTGGCTGTTGATGTACAACTAACTTAACAAATTTATCGATTGCCAATATTCGCCTTGCTGTCAATTTGATGTAAACGACGGCAAACGTCAAGAAATAATAATACTATCAAAAATAAAATAAAACATTCAAGCTCACTAAACAACTTTTGTGCTCTATTATTTTTTACAGCACAAAACTCTCCGCTGCTTGCAATAAGTACGAAATACGCAGCGTGCACTCAGCAACTAAGTTAATAGAAAACCAAACCAAGTCCAATAAACTCGGAAACTGTGTGTAAAAACCAATTAATAATATAGGTCTATCGCCAAGGCTCTGCTGTCTTTGGGGCCCACATTAAAGGAACAACAACGCCAGGAAATAAACGTGCGGTTGACTTTATTTATTATTTAGGACAAGAATTTAGAATTAAGAGACCAATTTATAATTGCAAACAATTATCCGTGAAGCTGGCATGTTAAGTGTGTTCGATGCCAGTGCGGTTAAGTGTCGTCTATGGCCGAGTCCGTTAAAAGTCAAACGCTCTCTGCATTGACGGAGGGGCAGCACGACGGTAGTACAACAACAGCAACAATAGCTGCCACCGGCAATACACAACGGCGCTGCAACAATTATAACAGTCACAATAATAACAACAACAAAAGCAATAACAACAAGAAACGCAATTCAGCAACAACAGCGACATCCACGACAACAATAGCTGCTGCTGCTGCTCCTTCTGCCGCATCCTTCGGTCGTCGTTCGCGCAGTAAGAGTCGTAGCCTTACAGCAATTGTAGCAGCAGCAACAACAACAACAACCAGCGGGAACAGCAAGATTAACAGGAAATCCACAGGAACCGAAGTTAATCGACGCTCTGCAGAACATAGCAGTGTGATCACCTCCACACGTGTTGCGTCCAACACCAACACATCGTCAAACAACGTAAACGCCAACGATTCATCCTTGTCGCCAGGCAGTCGAAAGCGCCAGCATCATCAACAACAGATTAACAACAACAACCACATCAGTAACCACAACCAGCAACGTTCATGTAAGTAAATTAGCTAAAAGGAAAATATTTCGATTATAGAACAACACTTAATTACTGAGCGATATTAATAAGATGATTCAATTATCATTTGTTTCTTCGATATATGTACACCAAATATTTCAAATTATTAATTGATATAGAATATCGATAGCTGCAGAAAATATTTAAGGTGTCGACTGCAAGACTGATTTATAATTAATTGCGATCACTATTATAGAATATCGATATTTATGCATATATCGCAAAGTAATCTATTTTTGACAACTCGCATAGGGTTAGTTTCAGTGTTGAGTGTTCAAATCAAGCAGAAGGTACGAGAAAGTGAGTGACAAATAAATTTAGTAAAAAAAAAGTATTACATTTGCTTTGTTGATTCCGGTACTAAAAACTATAGAGCATTATACTTTTGTTCGTCTAAATTGTAAAGGTCATCAACAGCAGCAGCGCCACACCCTTCAAAAAATAAAAAATAATATAAACTAGAAGCTAAAAACAATTTTGCCAAAAAATTTTTTTTGGTTACTCGAATCATAAAATTTATAAGCAAGTTTTGTACCCCTACCATTACTATAAAACCAGCCAACCCCTCGACTTTTAGTTACAATTCCTATAAAAAGAAAAATTACACGCACAGGCTTTACTAAAGTTTTCGGTTGACATCATGTCCTTTACAGCTGCGCCCGGCGGGGACCAATACGTGGAGCTAAATTCACCGTTGAAGAAGCGTCGTGTGCAGCAGTCACTACAATCAGCCGCTGCAGCTATCAGTGAAGGCGCCTCGTCGGCTGGAGGGGCAACTGCAACGGACGACACTCAATTGCAGCACACACCGCGCTTGACATCCGGCGGCGATTGTGTGGCCCAGCGCACACGCTCCAAGACTCTCACGCCCGAGGAGCTGCCAAGCACCAGCAGCGCGGCCGCCGCACGTCACAGCAGCAGCAACACCAATAGCTATACCAATAGCAACTGTCAGCACGTGATTGGTGTGACGCCACAGCGTGGGGCAGCTGGTCGAGCAGGGGCGCGCAGCACAAGTGGTGGCAACAGCAGCACTAGTGGCAGCAACTTGCTCAACTACTACCGCAAGACACGCAAAGTGAGTCACACGCGTGGCAAGCCCACGGCAGCACCTGCAGCACCTGCACCACAACAGCAACCGGAGCAGGAGGATTCGCTAGGTAAATTCCCGGAGACAGCAAACGCACGGCTGCAGGCCAGCAGCTCGGCGGTTATAGCAGCGGCAGCAGCCATTGACGCTGCCCGCCAGGACTCCGGCCACCACCATAACAACAATAACGTCGCTGTTAAGCGTCTGGACAAGAAGACCAATACCAGCAACAAGTACATCAAGTACCGAAAGAGTTTACGCAACTATCAGCAACAACTGCTCGCCAGAATTGACGGGACAGCGGATACGATTCCAAGCAAGGAGGACGAGCAGTTGGAGCAGAACGAGAACATTTGCGGTAACTTGGAGGACCAGCAACAGCATCTAGAGGCCGAGGCGGAGGCCAACAACATAGACGTCAACGAGGAAGAGGACACCGCTGCCGCCGCCGCCGCTATTGACGGTGGTGCGAACGGGCTATTTGAGGCCGCCGGCGGCAACAACTCCGCCGAGGAGCTGGACGAACAAGAACAGGATCAGGAAGACGACGAAGATCAAGACCAAGAAGAGGAAGTGGAAGCCGAAGAGGAGGAGGTGGGTTTCTACGAAATAGTCAACTCAGCGGACTCATCATACGAGGAAGACGCCCAGATCGTTGCCGAAGAGGACGAACTCAGCGAAGAGGAGGACGTGGACGACGAGGAAGACGACGATCTTGAGGAGGATTTCGACGAAGAGGAAGACGATCTCTCAGAGGGTGAATTCGCTGAGCATATTATTGGTGAACTTGGTGGTGAGTTGCATTTTCCTTTATTTACTACAATACTTATCTAGCATAGCTATACACAGTGTAATATACAAATAATAATTGATAGTTGACATTTGTTTTGAATTAAGTTTTCTTAAGGTTAGATATGTGCTAAAACTATAAATCAGTCGAATTAGCATTTGTGATTTAACTGATTTGGGTGAATAGAATATCTAGACTGGAATTTACGGCAATATTAAAGAATATATAAATGTAAAAAATATATAGTAATTAATGAAAAAGAGCTATAGTAATAACATTAGGGTTAGCTAGTAAAAATTTCAATTTTATTAATAATAATATGTAAGTATTTTTAAATTTGATTGCCAACGTTAATTCATTTGATAGATTGGCAGAGCTGAACTCAGTTATCGATAACAAATTGTCGATTAGTGCAACCATGTATAAAGAGCAAAACTTGACATTTATTGAAGAAATTGAAATTGAAGTTGTCAACATCAGTTTGTGTAAAATATACCTTCGGTATTGTTGGTAAATTCCAGTCTGTGATATTCTAAACATATTTAACTAATATTTAAAGAAAAATTATTTTGTGTAGATAATTTGTGCTCCTTGAATAACTTTATAAAATCGCTTGCATTGTTGATTTGCTGTACATAAATAATTAGTAATATTTTCTTTACTCATTTGGTGCTTTCCTTTAACTAGAGAATGCTCTCTTAACTCTTGTAATTTTGCACATTAAATTAACAAATGGACCAGTGTAACCACACCCAGAGAGGAATAAAACCAACGGGAATTTAATTTACTTATTTCTGTTCGTTACTTTTTTGTTAAGTGCGCGAATTTCTTATCAAGAAACGAAACATTTTCTTGTACAATTGCCTTTTACGCAGCGTCATGCAGTCTATTATATACACACACACACAGACAGACACACATGAACAATAATTGTTTTGTTGATAAAATTCTATATGTGTATATACATATAGAATGCATATATGTATATGTGTGTTTGTTCGTAATGCCAACGCACTTTGGCAAAAGTCAGTCGCATTATTAACGTCGCGCTGTTTAGAACGAAAAACACTTAAAGAATTTGTGGAAAAACAAGAGTAGAATAACAAAATAGGGTGCATGTCATATAAAAGTATTAAGTTATAAAAATATAGTGCGTGTGTCCCGAAACTTTGGCATGCTTCTAAGCAGATCTCCAATTGGAATCTGACTTAACAATTTCAATAAAGTGCAACGGATTCAATTACTTACAAAAATTCTGCTTGACGAATTGCGAATGCCCTCTTCAAGAGCGAAGGTTATATATTAAAAATACAGTCATTTATTTAGTTATACAATTATTGGACTAAGGCCTGTTATGTTTCTGCAACCAATTCATAACCACGCCCATATCATCCCACCCGCCCTTCTACAAGTCCCTGTGTGCTGTGCCATCTAATTATCAGAAAGCAGGTGGTACATATGTTAATGTACATATGTATCTATGTATATCTATTCATTCAAGCGCCAATTAATATTCAATTTCACTCATGCATTCGATATATCTCACATTCCAATGAAAATACGCCCATCAATTTCTTTTACATATTTATTTTATTATCTACTCTTATTACATTTATGTATGGAAAAGTCTTGCATATTGTCAACTGTTTTGATTTAGTATGTGGCCAGTGTGTACACAAACTATTATTATTCTATGTTTTTAAATTTATATTTTACAATGCACTGTTGTGCCAGCAGTGTTGTAAAACTCCAAAAGTCTGTTTCAATATTTCATTTTGCACGTTGCTGTTGCTGCAAACATATTTTAATTTTATTTATTAATACGATTGTGTTAATGCCAGATCATAAATATTTATATAAATAATTTAACTATATAAATATAAATATGTATGTATATAAATATATGCGATAGATCATATATATGTAGCATATTTCATTGCTGATGCCTTGTGTTGTTGATGATGATGATGATGATGATGTTGTTGTTATTGTGCAAGCAAACTAAATTATATATTATATATCTTGAGCATATATCATATATAATTAACACACATATGCGCAAGCAGAGGCGTCATTGCGCCGTGAGCAAAACAGAAAGCAAATGAGTGAAGGAAAGAGAGAGATTGGGAAAGAGACAGTGAGAGAAAGAGAGAGAGAGAGAGAGAGAGAGAGCAAAACAGAGAGGTTTCAAGTAGCAGCAGAAGCAGCAGCAGCCACAACAACAACAACGACAACTATTAGCAGCAGCAACAACAAAAGTGCAGCAACAACGAATACGATGGGGGCAACAACAATGACAGCAGGAGCAGCAGCAGCAGCAGCTAAGCAACAACAGCACAACAGCTACACTAGAAACAGCAACATGTTGCTGTAGTCTCTCTCAAGCTTGCGTGCGTGTGTATGTGTGTGCGTGTGCGTCGAACACAAATATACGTACAACAACAACAACAGCAACATAAAGATAGTTTAGTGCCGAGCAGCAACAGTCACTCACAGCAGCAACAGCAGCAGCAGAAGCAGAAGCAGCCACAGCCGCAGCCACAGCCACAACAACATCAGCAGCTTCAGCAGCAACAACCGCAGCAACAGCAGCAGCAGCAACATCATCATTGTCAGCAGCGACCCACGTCCCGCTCTCTAGTACAACACTACCACCCCTCACAACAGCCAAGTGCTATCCCCCTTATCCCTAAGCCTCTGCATTTTACCATTACCCAAAAGCAACAACAACTAACGTAGTAGAGTAGCTGCAAGCAAAAAAATAAATAAATAAATAAATAAAATAACAAAAAAAAAAAAAAACAAAAACAAAGCTGTTTAACTGTTGTTTCCCACTACTCTACCCCCCCTCTCTACTTGCCGTCCAACCGCAACAACAATACATACTACAGCTACTGCAACAGCAACAGCAGCAACAACTACAAAAGGTGCGCCACACTCAAAACGCAGCAACAGCAACAAATCCACAACAACAACAGCAGCAGCAGCAGCAACAACGACAACAACAGCAAGTCACAACAACAACAACAGCAGCAACAAGCAAAACAAAAACACGCTGGCAACATATTCATCAATACCAGCAACAACAACAGCCGCTGCAGCAGCAGCAACAGGCACTACAACAACAACAACAACGTCCGGGTATCAGCGTGCCGCCCCCCCTGGCCAACAGATTGGGGCTCACGGGGCGGCGGCACGTGCCACACGCAGCACAAGCGCCGCTGTCGCTGCTGCTGGTGCTGTTGGCATTGTTGATTACAGTGTGCTGGCTACGCAACCACAACAACCTCAAACCCAACCCCAACCCCAACCCCAAACGCAAGCACAAGCAGCAGCAGCAGCGGGAGTCCCACACATGCAGCCGTATACAACGCAACAGCAACAGCAGCAGCAACAGTCGGTGTCACACCCGCAACAGCTGCTGCCCGCGCATCAGTTTGCTGGTGCTCATTTGTCTTCCTTTGTGACGCCCACTGCGCCAGCAACACATTTTCAAACGGCAACATATTTCACAGCAGCCGCACAGCAGCAACATCATCATCAGCAACACCCACAACACCATCAGCAACAGCAACACCATCATCAGCAGCAGCAGCAACGTCAGCAGCCGCATTATTATCACAGTTCGTCCGCTGCTGTTGCAGTGCTTAATCTGCAGCAGCAGCAACACCCCCAACCACAACAACAACAACAACCGCATCACTATAACTCCACAGGGTCGCAACAAGCACGTGCAGCACCACCGTCTATTATTTACCAGCAGCAGCCACGTTACGCAGCAGCAACATTTGTGCCGCCACCAACACAACAGCAACAGCAGCATACGGGCTACGTACAGCAGCAACATTCTTCACTGCGTCGCAGTTCTCGTGGCAAAACGGGTTCCTGTGTGAGTTCAGCAGCAGCAGCCGGCCAGCAACAGCAGCAACATCATCTGCAGCAACATCAATTAACAGCAGCAACAGCTGTTGTTGTTGCTCCCGGCACTGCTGCTGCTGCCGCTACACTTCAGCAACAACAGCCGCCCAATCAATATCAATACCATCAGCAATTGGCCGGTAACACGGTGGTGGTTGCGGTGCGCCAACAACAACAGCAGCAGCAACAACACGTGACCCTACAGCAACAACAGCAGCAACTGCATCAACAGGCGCTGCAGCAGCAACAGCACCAACAGCAGCAACAACAACGTGCAACAATTGTCCAGCCTGGCTTTCTGTTCAGCTACCGCAGTAATCACAATCAGCAGCACCAACAACATTTGCAGCAGCAACCGAAAGCAACGCACAGCAGTGGTAAGTCGTGCCCATGTGGAGGAGAGCTTGGCGGAGTGTGTGTGGAGAGAAGGAGGCAAAAGTGGAGGATCAGCCAGCAAAGCGGGACGTTAATTGCGACCATCATAAATATCAATCGAATCAGTATCACATTTGCTTGAATCAGTTCTCGACTCTTGTTCTATCGTTCTATTTTTTTTTTTTTTTTTTTCTTACCGTTAGTCCACACACATACGCACGCAAGCACCACTTAATGTACAATTTTAGTGTTAGGCTTTAGGCAGAGCAGGCGTGGTCCGTTTTGTATATACATATATGCTTGGTCAGGGTTCGGATTTGTCATGGTACATATATATAAATATATATATCAACTGGTGTTGGGTCAATAAATCTTATATAACTGCACCAAGTCGAAAAATAGCCCGATATCAGCAGCTTTTTATACTCGATATATCCGTGCTGTGCTCAGGCGTCGATAGCTGTGCTGTTCATATATCGAAAGTTTTTTCATTTGCGATTAATCATCGATTTTATTTGTACACATCCTTCACACATATACATGATACATGATCCTCATACATCTCTCGCCCCTTAAGTCCCTCTTAGACCGCTCCACTCTGCTGCCGTCGTGCGCGTCGCTTTGCTCGCGGTGTCTGCCGTTGCCCCCACCCCACCTGAAATCTACAACGAACTAAAATCAAAGAAAGCATTCTAATTACTCTTTGCATTTCTCTCTTTCTCTCGCTCGTGCGCTCTTCTTAAAAAAAAAAAAAAAAACGAAAAAAAAACACCAATTCAATTTAGCAGCTTCGGATGCTTTAACATATAGTTTGATGGCACAACAGCAACAACAAGCGCCAAATGGACCGCCGCATGCAGGTGGACAGCAACTGACGTCAGGTAAAAAATGAGCTATATAACACCACTAGCACCACGCATACACCCACCCACACATTTACACACATACACGCATTTAACTCACATACCCAAACACACGCATTCATATATGCATACAAACATTCATCCTTATACTTTATTTTTATTTTTATAATTTCCTTTTACAACTCCGCACACTCAGCACACAGGGTGACTCGTTTAGCAGTTTTATTTGACTTATTATTTGCCAACACTGTTAATACAAAGCTGAACAGCACTGTTAATGCTAACATTTTCGTTTGTCTGTAAAACTATCTGTCACTCTAACTGTATTTAAATGTATTAGTTATTCCTAAGAGCAGCAATAACTGAAAAAGTTCAACTTTATTAATTAATTGTATTTCTTTTGTCTCTCTCTCTCTCTCCCTATTCCGTTTTCTGAAATAGGATCTAACTCGGCCAACCTCAGCATTGTAGCAGCCGCATTGAGTGCCGCACGTGGAGACTCTGCAGTCAACGTTAACGTTAGCAGCGCAGTGGGCGCCAACAGCAGCAACGCTAGCGGCGGCAGCGGCAACAGTGCCTCGGCCAGCGGCAGCAGCAACAATGTAACCACAACAGCTGCAGCTGCAGCAACAACTGCTGCTACTGCCAATGCTGTGCAGTCAGCAGCAACGGGTGCAACAGGTGCCGGATCATCAGCCACAACCGGCGCCGCTGCCGCTGTGAATGCTGCTGCCGCGGCCGCTGCTGCCGCAGCAGCTGCCGCTGACTCGGAGAGCGATGACAGCGAGGTGGGACGCCTCCAAGCTTTGCTCGAGGCACGAGGCCTGCCGCCGCATCTGTTTGGAGCATTGGGGCCGCGGATGACACACATACTGCACCGGACCATTGGCAACAGCAGCACCTCGAAGGCAAATCAGCTGCTGCAGGGTCTGCAGTCGCACGATGAATCCCAACAGCTGCAGGCGGCCATCGAGATGTGCCAAATGCTGGTCATGGGCAACGAGGATACCCTGGCCGGCTTCCCTGTCAAGCAAGTGGTGCCTGCCCTCATCCATCTGCTGCGTATGGAGCACAATTTTGATATCATGAACAACGCCTGTCGGGCCCTGGCCTACATGCTGGAGGCACTGCCTCGCTCCGCTGGAACTGTCGTCGACGCAGTGCCCGTGTTCCTGGAGAAGCTACAGGTCATCCAGTGCATGGATGTAGCTGAACAGAGTCTGACTGCACTAGAGATATTGTCGCGTCGCCACAACAAGGCCATACTGCAGGCGAATGGCATCAGCGCCTGCCTCACCTACCTGGACTTTTTCTCGATCGTGGCCCAACGCGCTGCCCTCTCGATCACCGCCAACTGCTGCCAGAACATGCATGCCGAGGAGTTCCACTTCGTCTCCGAGAGCTTGCCCCAGCTGGCACGCCTGCTGTCGCAGCAGGACAAGAAGTGCGTGGACAGCGTGTGCACCGCTTTCTGGCGCCTGGTCGAGAGTTTCCCACACGATGGCAAGCGATTGCAACAGATTGCCAGTCCCGATCTCCTCAAGAATTGCCAGCAGCTGCTGGTGGTGACGCCGCCCATACTCAACACGGGCACCTTCACCAATGTGGTGCGCATGCTCAGCCTGATGTGTGCCGCCTGTCCGGACCTCGCCATATCGCTGTTGCGCAACGATATAGCCGCCACCTTGCTCTATCTGCTCACCGGCAACGCTGAGCCGGCGGCGGCCAGTGCTACTCACGTGGAGCTCGTGACACGTCCGCCTTTGGAGCTGCTGGAGCTGACCTGTCTGATTGGCGAGCTGATGCCACGCCTGCCGCTGGATGGCATCTTTGCCGTGGACGCTCTGCTGGATCGACCCACGCTCAATACCCAGGATCAGGTGCAGTGGCAATGGCGCGACGATCGTGGCGCTTGGCACAACTATTCCACAATTGACTCCCGCCTGATTGAGGCGGCCCATCAGAGCAGCGAGGACGAGATCAGTCTGAGCACACTGGGACGTACCTACACAGTGGACTTCCATGCCATGCAGCAGATCAACGAGGATACGGGCACCACCAGACCCGTGCAGCGGAAACTGAATCCCAATTATGTGGCACCCGCTGCAGCGGCAGCAGCAGCCGCCGCAGCAGTTGCAGCCGGCCAGGACTTGAGCACAAGTGGTGCGGCCACCACATCCACGGCAGCAGCAGCTGCTGCTGCTAACAACAACAACAACAATACGAGCAGCAACTCCTCGTCGCATTTGGCGAAGCGTCGCCCCTCGCTGGATGCTCGCATCGCCTGCCTGAAGGAGGAGCGCGGCCTGGCTGCCGACTTCATCAAGCACATCTTCAACGTGCTGTACGAGGTGTACAGCTCCTCGGCCGGACCCAACGTGCGCTACAAGTGCCTGCGCGCCTTGCTGCGCATGGTCTACTATGCGACGCCCGAGCTCCTGAGGCAGGTGCTCAAGTATCAGCTGGTGTCCAGCCACATTGCCGGCATGCTGGGCAGCAACGATCTGCGCATTGTGGTCGGCGCTTTGCAGATGGCCGAGATTCTGATGCGTCAGCTGCCGGATGTCTTTGGCACGCATTTCCGCCGCGAGGGCGTCATCTATCAATTCACCCAGTTGACCGATCCCAGCAATCCCATTTGCGCCAATCCTTCACCCAAGCCGTTGAGCACCGCTGCCACGCCCACGACCAATGCAGGCGGATCGCAGAGTGCGCCCGCATCGGCGAACAGCCTGCAGGTGAATCCCTTCTTCATGGACAGTGTGAGCGTGGGCTCAGGCTCGACTGGAGGCGGATCCAGCAGCGCCAATGCCACGCCCAGCAGCTCCAAGCACCAATCGTACAGTGTGAAGAGCTTCTCGCATGCCATGAACGCGCTCACCGCCAGCGCCAACACAGTGTCCAAGCAACAGCAGCAGCAGCAGCAGCAACATCAGCAAGCAGCAACTGTTGCTGCTGGAATGGATGGCACTGGAGCCAGCTACAACTATAGCAGCTCTGCGCCTTGCTCGTCCTCTGGCGTTGCCTCCGTCACGGCCGCTGCAGCGCCGGCTCCTGCTGCCTTCTTCGTGGCTGCCACAGCAACCGCCGATCCACGACAGTATCTGAATTTCCAGCAGCCAGCTGCACCGCTCGAGCTACTGCCCAATAGCCAGCAGCAACAGCTCACGCCCGCACAGATTATCTTCAACAATTCGGCAGGCGGCGCCAGCTACCAGCAGCAGACAGCACAGCAGCAGCCACAGCACATGGGCGTGGCTGTTGCCTCGACCAGTGCGGCAGCAGCTAACACCAATAGCAGCAGCAGCAACAGCGCCAATAACAACAATATTAACTCGTCCTCCTCGGCACTGCAACACAAGATGACGGATATGCTGAAGCGCAAGGCGCCGCCCAAGCGCAAATCCCAGAGCAGCGGACGGGCCAAGTCCAGGCAAGAGGATGCCGCAACGGCAGCTGTTGCCACCAATTCGGCCAGCTCGGCCATGCACGAGCTGCTCAGCCGTGCGACGAGTAAGTGTCCACGTTTTGTATATACTCTGTCCTCACTCATTACTAATCCATCCCATCTCTATGATTCGTACAGGTCTGGGCAGCAACGCAGGTGGCCGCAACACGCCCAGCACAGGATCGGGCTCGAACAGCGGCTCGGGCAATTCCAAGTCGCGCTTCAGCGCCGGCAATACGAATAATGGAGGCAGCTCCTCTACCAAATCCTCATTTCTGTCCTCGCTCAATCCGGCACGCTGGGGACGCCAGATGGCGCACAATTCACAGCAGCAGCAACAGCAATCCGCATCGCATCACGGACTGTCCAAAGATGGCAGCAACACCACCAACAGCAGCGGCTCCTCGGCTGGAGGCGCATGCGGCTCCTCCTCTGGACTTTCCTATTCGGGCAGCGCTACTGGCGGCAGTATGAACGCCGCCGCCGTGGCTGCCAGCATCAGCAAGAGCATCTCGCATGCCAATCTGATGGCGGCTGCCAATCGGGAACGCGCACGCCAATGGGTGCGAGAGCAGGCCATCGATTTCGTCAAACGCTATACGGAGCAGGAAGCACGGCGTAGCAAAGCCCGCGAGAGTGAGGGCGCCAGTGGTGGAGCAGGAGCAGGAGCAAATGCCGGTTCAAGTGGCGCAGCAGTGGCCGCTTCAACCACATCGCTGGCCAGCACCACCGTCCTGGAACGTTTATCGAGCATTCTGCTCAAGTTGAACGGCAGCTACCACGACTGCCTGGATGCGCTCCTTGAACTGAAGACCATCCTGCTGGAGAGCGACATATCACCGTTTGAGGTGAACCATTCTGGCTTAATCAAGGCCATGCTCAACTACATGACCAGCGAAACAGGTCTTGTGGAGCGCGACGCTCGTCTGCGTAGCTTTATGCACGTCTTTGCCGGATTGCCGTTGGAGCCACTTCTCCAGAATGTGGGCCAGCTGCCGGCGATAGAACCGCTCGCCTTTGGCGCCTTCGTGGCCAAGCTGAATGGCTGCGTTACACAGCTCGAACAATTTCCCGTCAAGGTGCACGATTTCCAAGCCGGACCCGGCGGACGCACCAACCAGAGCGCTCTACGTTTCTTTAACACCCATCAATTGAAGGTAAGTCGATCTGAAAAGCCCCCAAGGCAATTCCCGCCAGCTTTTACTTATGATCTCCTCTGCTTCTGCTATCTCCAGTGCAATCTGCAGCGTCATCCGCTGTGCACCAATCTGCGCCAGTGGAAGGGCGGCACCGTCAAGATCGATCCTCTAGCCATGGTCCAGGCCATCGAGCGGTATTTGGTAGTGCGCGGCTATGGCGGAATACGCGCCGATTCCGATGATGACAGCGAGGAGGATATGGATGACAATGTGGCCGCTGTGGTGATGACCCAGTCTGGCTTCAAGCACAAGCTGCAATTCCTCATCGGGGAGCATGTGCTGCCCTACAATATGACCGTCTACCAGGCGGTGAAGCAGTTCTCTCCGCTAGTCAACGAGCAGCACGAGACGGACAACGAGTCCGAGATGCTGCTAGGTAAGTGGAACTAGAAAGAGTCCTTTAAGCGAGTGCTAATCTATCTAATCCATCTGTAGGCAATAGCAGCATTTGGGTGCAGCAGCACACCATCTTCTATCGCCCCGTCGAGGAGGAACTCGCTGGCGGATCTGGGCCAAACAGCTCCTGCAGCAGTAGCAGCAGCAGTCAGGTCCACAAGCAAAATCTGACACACAGCAACAGCAGCGGCAGCAGCACCAGCCATGCTACGTCCAGTGGAACACTTGTGCTCGCCACCTCGTGCTCCACCTCCAGCTCGTCTAATTCGGCGGCCAGCTCCAGTACTGGCGGCAAGAAATCCCACAAATCCAGCAGCAAATTTATGCGCAAGAAGACCGAACTGTGGCACGAGGGCATTGCCCCGCCGGTGGTGTCACCATTGAAGCCATACCTGTGCAGCAGCCTGCCCGCTGATGTGGTGACCGTGCAGGATGCCTCGCTGGATGCTTTGTGTATGCTGCGTGTCATTTACGCTCTGAATCGACACTGGGAGTATCTCTATGGCTGCGTGGTGCGCCAGAATATCATTGCCAATACTGAGTTTGTGCATCCAAAGATTACGGCCAAGGCGAATCGTCAGCTGCAGGATCCGCTGGTCATCATGACGGGCAATCTGCCACAATGGTTGCCTCAGATTGGCATGGCCTGCCCCTTCCTCTTCCCCTTCGAGACGCGTCACTTGCTGTTCTATGCCACTAGCTTTGATCGGGATCGGGCACTGCAGCGCCTGTTGGACACCACACCGGACCTGAACTCGGCCGAGTCATCGGAACGTGTGGCGCCACGTCTTGATAGACGCAAGCGAGCCATCTCACGTGCCGAACTGCTCAAGCAGGCCGAGCACATACTCCAGGACTTTGGTAACTCCAAGGCTCTGCTGGAGATTCAATATGAGAATGAGGTTTGTTGTGCGGCTTAGCATCAATCTGCAATGAATCGTCTAATCCTTGTAATGTCTGCCTTTTAGGTGGGCACCGGACTGGGACCCACGCTAGAGTTCTATGCCCTGGTATCTGCGGAGCTGCAGCGCACGGATCTTGGTCTGTGGAATGGCAGCGATAGCTATCGCCAAAATTCATCCAATATTGCAGACGTGGTCAAGTCCAGCAACGCTGTGGTGCACATTGAGGACACAGTGGAGTCCAATAGCGAGGTGGTTACAATGTCCACTGTCGTGACGGCTGCCGTCACACAACCAACGAACACGCATCTGACCCGCAGCAACAGTCGCAGCAATGCGCTGCGCAACCAGCAGGCACAGGCACAGGCTCAAGCCCAGGCCCAGGCCCAGGCGCTGGCGGAGCACAGCTCCTCCAGCTCGAATGACAACGCTTTAAACATGATTATTGCACAGCAGTTTAGTGATATGGCAGCCGCTGAAGGTGGCGCCAACAATTCCCCCCAAGTGCTGGAAGAACAGACTATAACGACAACCACAGCAGCCGGAACAGTCACTGCTACAACAGCCACCGTTCAAACGGGATCCACTGTTAGCTACGTCCACGCCGCACACGGCCTGTTTCCTATGCCTCTGGGCAAATCCTCCAAGCTGCCACAGATGACCAAGGCCAAGTCCAAGTTTAAATTCCTGGGCAAGTTTATGGCCAAGGCCGTAATGGACAGTCGCATGGTAAGTGTTTCGTGATATAATGTTGGAGCACCCAAACCATCCTCCTGATTCTCCATTATATACAATTTTATAAACGATTTGCTTCGCTTACCACTTGTAGCTCGATTTGCCATTCTCGCTGCCCTTCTATCGCTGGTTGATCAACGAGGAGCTATCAATTGGACTAGCCGATTTGAAGCGTGTCGCACCCGAGGTGCAAAGCACATTGGTGCGTCTGCAGGATGTGGTGCGACAGCGCGAGGATATCCAAATGGATGCCAATCTAGATGCTATGGAGAAGAAAGAGAAGGTAAGCTTTAATGGAACTCAATTATAACGCAATTTAATAACAATTTACCTTGGGCAGATGGAACAACTGGATTTGGATGGCTGTCCTATTGCGGATTTGGGACTAGATTTCGTATTACCCGGACATGCCAACATTGAGCTCTGCCGCGGCGGACGCGACACGCCCGTAACCGTGCACAACTTGCATCAATACATCTCACTGGTCACCTACTGGTTCCTTGTCGAAGGCGTGCAGAAACAGTTCGAGGCGCTGCGCGAGGGTACGTAATGCATTTGAGTCATCCACTCAGCCGTTTGCTTATATTCGAATTGTGGTTTCTTTGCAGGCTTTGATTCTATATTTCCCATACAACGACTGCGCATGTTTTATCCGGAGGAGCTGGAGTGCGTGTTTTGCGGGTCTGGCAGCGAACAGCATCAGAGCTGGGATCTCAAAATGCTGCAGGATAGCTGCCGCACCGATCATGGCTTCCATCAGGAATCTCAGGCCATACAATTTCTGTACGAGATTCTCGTCTCGTACAATCGTGATGAGCAGCGTGCGTTCCTTCAATTTGTTACCGGATCGCCACGTCTGCCAACTGGTGGCTTCAAGTCGCTGACACCGCCGCTGACCATTGTGCGCAAGACCTTGGACGGGAACCAGAATCCCAATGATTATCTACCATCTGTGATGACCTGTGTCAACTATCTCAAGTTGCCCGACTACTCGAGTCGCGAAGTGATGCGGCAGAAGCTGAAAGTGGCTGCCAACGAGGGCAGCATGTCCTTCCATCTGTCTTAAAGAGAACAACAAATTAGAAACATGAAGAGCTAATATTAACTAAAGGCGTGTTAAGAAACGTTCTACACACACACACACACGTTCTACACACACATACACATGCATACATATGCAACGTCTATATAGTTATATTTATCTTTAGATGATTATAGTAACTGTGAAACACTGCAGCAGCAACCGGATAGCAGCAACAGCAACTGAAGCAAACACCAACAATCAATTCAATCGTTCACGCAATTTTTCTATTTCTCTCTCTTTCCCTTCTTCTACACAACATAATTGGCTAAATTTCGATATATCATATATATATATATATATATAAATTTATGTATGTATATATATATATTTTGTAATACTCTCAAATTTGCTTATCAAAAGGAGACACTGGCTCACTTTTGCGTGCAGTGCAGCCTGTTGTTAGAAACCACACACACACACGCGCACACATACACTCGTGGTCCCCTCTGCCCACACACACACGTGAAACTCCTCGCGTACCCCCTCACAAACACAAACACACACACATTGATACATACAGTAACACATATTGCAAAGGCCAACAATTAAAATGCTATTAAATAAATTAATTAGTAAAGCGCATAAATTGCAAGAAACCAAAATTAACTGTTTTTTCACAAAAAGAGCAAACAAGAAATGGGAATTTGAGTTGCCTTCATTTTCCACTAAATAATATTATGATTTATTTAGTTATAAGTTTGAATCTTCGCTTTAGAGAATAATTATTGAAATAATTAAATCCAAATTTTGTTATTAAGTTTTTCGTTATGTTGCGGGAGCGAATTCAAATGGTAACGCTTATTAATGCTATACATACATACATATAAATTTATATATATATATATATATATGCTATATATCACTGAGGACATCTGATAATGCGGCAATTTAGTTTTTCTTCCCCAAAACCTTAAACGTACATACATACATATATAAATAGATATATATATATATATAATGAGAGGAATTCAAAACAAAATTAACTTATAAATAAAAAGAACGCCCACCCTTGAAATTAAAATTTATGAATTATACATTTATAAATATAATATTGAAATTGAAGAGCAAAAACATTTATGTATCTCAAAAAAATATATAATCTGCAAGTTGCGTCGACTTGCATAGCATAGCCCACAAGGCAAGAGATAAGAAAGGGTAAACACGAGTAGTTCAACCATTTCGTTTGGCAAGATGTAGCGTTTAGTTCATATTGCATAAACTTAATCTATACACACACTATATATATAATTACATATTATATATATATATATATATATATATATATACAAATGTAGTTACATATACATATACGATCCATGAGTTTGTTGAATGGAAACTAATAAATCGAGTTGCTAAACCGATATATATATATACATATATAAATATATCTATGTATAATTGAGCATATGAAGCGATCTATCAATTTTTGCAGTACTGATTACAATGAAAATAATATTAATGATGATTTAAAATTATAATACTTATACAAATATTAAATATTACCGCATGAAGTTATAAAAAATTAAAGCTAGCATTAAATTTATCATATAAACATTACACAATAGTTACAACAACAAGAATTGCTCTTTAACATTGAAATCAACAAAAGCAAGCAAATAAAACAAAATTAAATAAAAAAAAAGCAAATGCAAATTTAAATGTTTATTTTCTTTTCTTTTTCGTCTCATATTGTATAAGTTATTTTGCCTAATTGTTTAAACAACTGGAGGATGGGCTAGCAACAGTAAATTCTTTGAAGCCGCATGTAAGAGTTGGGTGGGCAACAGTTGGCTGCTGATAGACTGAATGATACCCTGTGTGCAGCTTGGCTTGCAGCAGATGATGTAATGTCTTGGGATTCGCTTTCTTTCATTATTTGCAATAAATACGGGATGTTAAATCGTTATTTATTGATTTAGAATGGAAATCGAATTATGTTCAGCACAATTTTTATATAAAACGAGATTACCAAAAGTCCGTCAATTCAATTTAACAAATCATATAAAAAATTATTTAATCATTTTTTATATGATTTCCTTGGGCTTAGTCCTTCTTTTCATATAGACATATTTGATTTGATCATGGCATATCCTGCCTATAGTCAAATATAATGTAGCCCGACTTTCCTATCCCACCTTATACACGTGTATTATAATAGATGATAACAAACTTATAATACAAAGGCCGATTAAATATATTACAGATGCTTGGAAATTTCGGGAATGTGTACAAACACAGCTGTAAACACTTGTCTAATAATTACACTTTAGTTAACAAAGTTCAATTGATTGTTCTATGCAGATGCCTATGAAATCTGAGGCTATATAAGCTCGAGATCGCAAGCTTGGATATGTTAGTTCTTAACAAAATGTTGCGATTTGTAGTACTTTGCCTTACGTTGACCGTGGTCCGTGCAGCCAACGAGATCTCTCCTTGTGTGAGCGGAGTAAGTGCAGCAGCTAATTCTTTGCTTGGCTCTGGACGATCTAACAAACTTTGTTCTTTCCAGACTTGGGCTAGCACCTGTCCAGCTAGTCCTGCGCCCTATCTGATCAACATGAACTTGGAGCTCCGCAATTTCGTAGTGGCCGCCCACAATGCCCGTCGCAATCGTCTGGCGCTGGGTCAGTTGCCTGGCTATCAGTCGGCACGTCGCATGGCTTTCGTGCGCTGGGACGCTGACCTGGCCAGCCGCGCCGAGCTGAATGTGAAACAGTGCATTCGAAAGAGGGATACCTGCCACGGTACGGCACGGTTCCCCAATAGTGGCCAGAATATCGCGTACTTTGCTTATGATCCGGCTTTAACGGACCGGACGGATCAGTATCTGCTGAGGCAGGCCATTACCAACTGGTGGTTAGAGTACCAGAATGCCAATATGGGAATCATCAATAGTTTCCCCCCCACCTGGTCTGGAAAGTAAGTGGATCGCAAGAACTAATCAAGCAACATCCATTGGTAAACTCTTTTTCCTTTTTTGTCTGTCCTTCTGCAGATCGATGAGCCGCTTTGCTGTGATGGCTCAGGAGCGCAATCTTGCCGTGGGCTGTGCCGCTTCCCGTTTCGTGAAGAACAACCAGAACCACTTCCTCGTCGCCTGCAACTATGCCGTCAAGAATACTGTCGGCAGTCCTGTGTACGTGACGGGTCCTGCGGGCAGTGGCTGCCAGACAGGCGTCAACATCGACTATCCTGGCCTCTGCAAGTTCGCCGAGAATTACAATATATAAAAATATCCATATGATCCATAAATAAATTTCAGCATTTATTATTATTCTATTATAAGTTATACCAAATGAAATTGGCTCCAATAACACTTAAGCCACGTCAGTCTTCCATTGCATAGAGTAGCTACCTTGTCATGGAAGACAGATTCCAGTCGTCCAGTGTAACCGACTGTTTAATGCCCCTTAAAACCAAATATAAATTACACTTAGAGCCTTACTGCTCTATACTACACTATACGAGCCCTTGTTTACCAGCCTAGGACCCCCGTTCCGTTAGTTATAAACAATGGGCGTTGCTGGGAACAACGCAGGGCAGCAGGGAAAACGAAACGAAACAATCCGGTTGGCATAGTGAAACAGTTAGTTTTGCTTTTCGAATATGAAATTCAATTTAGTCAACTCTCAGCTGGATATAGCACTATATATAGCATATCCAGCTCTGTATACTCACATATTTCCAAAATGGGCGACACCGCCAACAAAACGGATGACATGAAGAGCACCTCGCTCGACGAGTTCAAGCTGGAGGCCATGCGCTCCATGGGGTGGACCGTCGAGGCGGACATACCCATGGCGAATGCCGAGAATCTGGCCATCCTCCAGGAGATGGTGGGCATGCGGGCAGAGAAGTTCAATCTGCAGCAGCGCATCGCAAACCTGGAGGAGCGCGAAAAGACAATCGAACGGCACAAGAAAAATATTGAGGCTACGCTGCAGCAGAATGTTGTAAGTGTTGAAGGCGCGTGATCTGAGTCGGGTTAACGATTAATCCTCAACTGAATCTAATGCCAGAACTTCTTCAATTCGGTGAAGAACGATGTGCTGAAGGAGGCGCATCGCACGCAGCTGGTGATCCTGGAGCGCAACAAGCTCAAGGAGGACTTGCGCAAGAATCAAAAGGAGCTGTCAGAGTACACGGAATACGCGGAGCATACACTGCGTAAGTGGAAGAGATCTGCGGATAACAGGTAACATATATTCTAAATGGAATTACAGGTAAAATTAATAAAAGCAAGCGCGAGATCGATGCTCTGACAAAGCGCATCAAGGCGGCCAAGTCGAGCCTGGTCGAGTGGGCCGAGGCCATGGAGGATGGCAACAAGGGCTACCAGCTGATCGACAAGTACTACCAGGACGATCAGCAGCGGGCAAAGGAGCTGAACACGCGCCGCCAGCTACTGCAGGCGGAGATCGAGAAGCGTCGCAGCGCGGTCGTCATGCTCTACGATGAGCAGAGCACGCTGGAGAAGAATCTGGAGCGCACGGCCAGCTTGTACAGGGAGGCGCATCTGGAGAGACGCCAGATGGTGGAAACATGGAAGCAGGCGGTCAATCAGATGACACAGCGCGAGCAGGATATACAGAACGGCGAGGAGGAGTGCATCAGACTGACGGAACAGGCTCAGGTCATGGCCAATGCATATTTCAGGGCCAACGAGCAGCTGAACGATGTCCTGGAGAATAATCGGCTGGTCGAGCAAAGCATCGAGATATTGAATGCGGAGACATCCGATGCCAAGAATGAGATACAGCGCCTGGTCGATACCTCGACTCTGAAGGAGCGCGAGATCCTAGCGCTGCGCCACGAACTGGAGAATCTGTCCAATCAGGTGCACGCCCAGCGTCTGGAAAATCGCAAGCTGATCAGGCAACGCGATGAGAAGCTTGCCGAGATTGAGAACTTCGCCACGACGCTGAAGAAAATCGAGGATCGCCTGAAGACGATCGAGGACAAGCACACCAATGCCAATCAGCGACTCCAAATCCTGGACGAGATGATGGAGGGCGAAGAGGAGGCGTTCAAGTTGCTCAACAAAGAGCAGCAGCGCTGCAACGAGCTGCTCTACCGCACCCAGCGCCAGATAAACGAGCTGAAGGATGAGGAGACGACGATCATGGTGCAGAATGGAGCCCTGCAGTCCACGCTGCTTGCCGTCACACGTAACCAGCGGCAGGTGGAGGTGGAGATAAAGCGCCAGACGGAAATACACTACGACATGTCCTTCAAGTATTTGCAGTGCGAGCGCAAGCTGGCCGAGCTCCGAGGCAAAAACTCAGACCCGGAGACGGAGGCACGCAACGAGAGGATTCTCGCTGAGCTGGAGCAGTATCTGGCCAAGCTGCAGCGTCGCTTGGCCTCCACGGAGGCGCAAAACAAGAAGCTCAACTACAGCATGAATGCCCTGGTCGGGGTCTATAACAACGATGCCAAGGATCTGGAGCTGGTCAAGTTCAAGATCAAGGAGGCGCAGGTCTACTGCGAGGGCACCATCAAGCGGCTGCGCATGAATCGCTACGAAAACTCCGAGTTCGTGGTGGAGCTGAGTGTGCTCAAGATGCGCTGCTGCGACCTCCAGAATGTGATCGATAACTGCGAGAAGGGCACCTACAGCCTGAATCAGCATCGGCTGGCCTTCCAGCGCATCATCAAGGATCGCTTTGTGGAGCTGCAGAGTCAGCGCGATATTTTGCTACTGAAGCGAAAGCATCTCAACGAGGAGCTGAGCACACTTCGCGCCGATCTTGGAGAGCGCAAGAAGCATATCAACGTGCTGCGTGCCCGCTTCGAGCTGACATCGGCGCTGCTGGGCGTCAACGAGGATGGCACCATAATCACGGCCACCCAGCTGAAGGTCGAAAATGCCCAGGAGCGACAGCTGCTCGCCGACGAGGGAGACGAACTCAACAAAAAGGTGCTCAAGGCGGAGAAGGAGGTGATTGCCCTGGAGAACACGCTGCGCCAATTCGACAAGTCCAACGACAACTACCGCAAGAATCTGAAAACCTTCGATGATAACTCAAAAGGTTTGTCCTTCCATTCCACCTGAAAATGGAATGGATCTATCGATCCCATTCCATAGCAACTTCTCTGAAGTAAATTTTTGCTTATTTGATTTGCCTTCTTTGCAGACGAACAGCGCGCTGAGGAGGAGCTGAGGAAGGTGCAGGAGACCTATTGCAAGCAGCTGGAGCAGCTGAAGGTGCTGCGCTGCAAGGCCGAGGCATACGACAGTAAAATTGAGCGACAGCAACAGGAAATCGAGAAGCTAATGGATGAAATCGAAACGGAAAAACAAAAGTGCCTAGACGATGCGGAAGCGTTGCGCAAGCTAAAGAGAGAGCTGCACGATCAAAAGGCGAAAATTGAGCGGGCCAACCGCGAGATACAATCGCTGCTCAAGGAAATCAAGCAGCAGGCCATAAGCGACGAATTTCTGTCGCTATTCGAGCGCGACCTCAATCTGCAGGAGCTGGAGACTCGGAACAGAAAGGTATTAAATCTATTGTGTGACATGACCAATACCGATCCGGATGGGGCCAACATCATAGCCTATATGCTGGACAAAGGAATCAAGCTCCCACAGCACTTGAAGCCCGTGCGCAGTTGTGTGTTCTCCAGGACATCGTCATACTCCTCGGTGGATTGCTACTCCGTCAAAGGTGGGTAGCACATTGAACATGAGACCTTAGAGAGACTACTGTACTTTCCCCACAGGTTATAGCGCACGTTCCTCCACCTCCGAGGCGAGCCTGGGCAAGGAGGAGCCCAGCTCGGCGAAGCTAAGTGTCGTCTCCCTGGACTTTCCGCCTAAAAAGAAAAAGTGATGCTCCACAAATTTCTCAATTTTCTTCCAGATTTACTATTACTAGTTCCCCACTCTCCGCACGTGCTTTGGCCAATGAACTGTTTACAAATCGGACAGCCAAAGAGAAACACGAATAAACGGCACAGCGAATGAGAAAACACGAAGAGATACAAAAATAGAGCACAACAAAGCACTGACCAAATATCAACAAGAATCAAGAGAGCAGCACAAATATGCATTACTATATATACATATATATAGTATATAGGTATACTTGTTTATAAATAGAGTTTGATTTCACACAGCTACCAAATACCCTTGACTGAGAGCTTTTGCGCACAAGCTGGCTACGAGAATACTCTTAGCTCGACTATAAACCTTATAAACCAGGATGCTCGGTTCAAAGAATATTTCATTGGCTGTATTAGCTAATATAATTGAACCCATTAAATGTTCAACAAGCAAGCAAACATATATGTCGTTTTCCTGAATTTTAAAAATACTGTGTGGAAAATTGTAATAGTATAGAAAGCGCTTTTTAGTTTTCTAGGCACATTATATGAAGGTCTAAAGATAGATTCGACTAATAAATGGGAAATGGGAAAGTTTAAGACACCAACGAATATTACCCAAAAATACTTCCATATTTAATTATATTTTAAACTGAACTTAATGAGCATTAAAGGCAGCTCTATAGCTGTTGCAAATCAGACCTATAGGGCATACATATGGATGTATGTTATTAATTAGTATTTATGCCATTTTCAAGTCTACCCTTTAATAATTTAACTTATTTGGCTATGACCCATTTAAACTGTTCAATTTTCTTTTCAAATATGCATATAGTACATATGTATATATCTGTACAATCTGTAGACTATGCCCAGCAGCTGCCCCAATGCGATTCATTTAAATGACAAGATCAAAACAAAGAGCCAAGAGCTCTATACTACTAAATACGCCCACTGGCTGACGAGTCGTTCGCTGTTACCAAAAAACAGCTCGAAGAGGAAGCAGCGGACAGCTGTCTGCGGGCCACCTTTCGGAGCTGTTCGGCTCGCAGTTTTCGAAAACTTTTCAATTCTCGCCGGCCTGGGAGCGCAATAATTTTCATTATTTTCGATATCGCCCAGACGAACGTCGTCGTCGTCGCCATCGGCACAAAATTTTTCTTTCAATATTTGTTCGTTGCAAGTATTTTTAGAAAATATCTCAATAGGCAAAAGCAGAAAATAATCTTTTCAAGTTTTTGTCGGTCAGCGCAATGGTCGAGGATTTGTTTGCATATTGAAAAGAGATCCCTAGTTTCCAATTGTGTGAAAAGTGTTTCAGGCATGTGCTCCATGTCCGTGTTGTGTCCACTGTGCGCGGTGCCGAGTTTCAGTAGCATCGACGCGCTGCAGCAGCGCCTAATCAAGGCGGCCAATGGCCCTCTGGCCTGCCCCTTTCCCAACTGCAAGGAGCTCTTTCTGGGTCTGGACAAGCTGACCATACATCTATTTAGTCACACGAGCCTGATGAGCGAGTCGGAGGCAGACCCAGCTCCAGCTCCAGTTTCAGTTGTAGTGCCTCCAACCGTTCAGTCCACTCCAGTGACAGCAGAGTCAGCTTCAGCTGTGTTCCCTACCATTAATTCCCCTGCTGCAGCTAGTCCGCCTCTTGCTGCTGCCGTTCCTAAGCGACGTGGCAAAAAGTCGCGTGCCAAGCCCATCGAGCTGCCGCTCCCGCAGCCCTCTACGCCTCCTGCCAGATGTGACATTTGCGAGTTTAATTTCCGCAACGAGGAACTGCGAGACATTCACTTCCGGTTGGTGCATGAGAATGCGGAGATAACAGAGCCGACGCTGGGTCAGCAGCAGGAGCCCTACAAGTGTCATCTGTGCTCCAAAACCTTCCGTATGAAGGGTTCCTTGCGTGTGCATCTCAAGGTGTTGCACACGGTCGGCGCCATCGCGACTGCCGCCAGCAGCAGTCCGACCAACAACAACAGCAACAACAACAACAACAGCAACAGCAATCAGAACAACAATGCGAGCAGTAGCAATGGCCACATCATTAGTGCCTCGCCCAAAATCGGCATTTGCGATCGCATTCGGCACAAGGAGGCGTCATCCACCAATGGCAGCAGCGCTACCAACGCGAACACCAACACCCAGCCGTATGCTCTGAGTGGCGCCATCTACATGCTCAAGCAGGAGCTGCCCGCTGCAGGGGAGACGGCGCCCGGTTCGGAGTACGGCAGCACGCCCAAGAACTGGGAGTGCGATGTGTGCACCAAAATGTTCACCACCAAGTATTTCCTGAAGAAGCACAAGCGTCTGCACACGGGCGAGATGCCCTACACCTGCCAGTACTGCGCCAGAACCTTCACCTTCCAGCAATCCTATCACAAGCATTTACTCTACCACAGCGAGGTGAAGCCGCACGCCTGCGGCATCTGTGGGCGCGCCTTCAAGGAGCTGTCAACGCTGCACAACCATCAGCGCATCCACAGCGGAGAGAAGCCCTTCAAGTGCGAGGTCTGCGGTACGTTAAGCCAAGATTTACGAATCACTGTATATACTTTCTATATACAATTCATATACTTATGTATATGGAATCTAGTATATACCCATTTCTATGGGTAAAGCGCTTATTCAATGTGCTCATTCGATCTTAAGCAGATCGACCTGAGCAGGTTTCGACTACTTACTCTGAATATGATTCCAAAACTCTAGGCTATTTAATAGTTAACAATGCACTAGCTCATGCTAAACTATTTCACACAGGTAAATGCTTTCGGCAACGTGTCTCCTTCCTGGTGCACACACGCATCCACACGGGAGTCATGCCCTACAAGTGCGAGCTGTGCAAGAAGACGTTTCGCTATAAGGTCTCGCTGCGAACACACAAATGTGAGCCGCAGACTCCGGAGCAGCTGATCAAGGCGCTGCTGGACTCCAATGTGAGTGCGGACAGTGTGCAGGCCGAGCACACAGCCAGCAATGCGGCCATTCATATGAATGGCACCATCGATCAGGAGGCGTTGCTCTCGCAAACGATTGATGACATTGTCGTGGAGAGCTGCCAGAAGCTGGGCATTTGCAGTGTGGAGCCGCCGCAGCAACCACAGCCGGTTGTTATGGACAGTGGCGTGCAGTTTGATGGCAGCGGCTCCCCGCTGCAGCAGCTGCAGAATTTGCGGCTCTACTCGCCGCAGCAAACAGAGCAGCCTAGCTCGGACGGTGAACTCTTCCGTAACTTCCTCATGGACGCCACGTAATTGTGTTCCGATTTCGTTTGTTTGTTTATTTTTGTGTATTCTTCGTAAATTACATGCAGAAAAAGATTCTGTTCTGTTTTATTCCTCCTCGGAACCGCTACCTGAGCTGGAGCCCGAGCCACTTGGCGAGCCGCTGCGCGAACGGCTTGGCGAGCGGGAGCCTGATCCAGAACGTGATCCTGATGCACTGCGACTGCGACTACGACTGCGCGACTTTGATTTGGATTTCGACTTTGATTTGGATCGACTGTGACTACGACTGCGACTGCGACTGCCGGACTTTTGGGAGCCGGCTGGTGTCTGGGAGCGTGAACGTGAGCCGCTTGGTGATCGTGATCCTGATTTGGAGCGACTACTGGCACGTGAGCCAGAGCCGCTCACTGAGCTCGAGCGACTGCGACTGCGCGAGCCGCTGGCTGCGCTGCCACTGCCACTGCCGCTACCAGCGCTGCGGCTACGCGTGCGAGAACGACTGCCGCCAGAGCGAGTTCTGGAGCGCGATTGCCGTTCTCGTTGCTCTTGTGCATCCGGCACAGGTGTACGGTTGCCAGCAGCTGCCACTTCGTCAGGAGGAGTCTTTGATTTGGCATCAGTGTCTGCTGCTGCCTTTTCCTGCTCAGCTGCAGGCTGGGTTGCGGATTGTTCTTCTGTTTCCATTTCATCGTCTTCCTCCTCCTCCTCCTCTTCTCCAGGAACCTCCAGCTGGCGCTCACGATAGCGTTGCATACGATGCTCCATGGCATCCAGCGGTCGATGCTTAACCACCTATCATGTTCAACAGACACCCCAAAAAGTGATTACTAAAGAATTCATAGATTTGCTAAAAATACTCACCAATTTCGTATTGTTCGGTTGCTGGCCAACCTTGACGCGACGCTTGTTGAGACGCACACGTGTCTCCAACTCGTTGTAGTAGATGCCATCCTGCCGCATGACAAAGAAGTAGTTTTCTTCATAGCCCTTGGATGCCTTCGTTTTCACATTCCAATTGTATTCACGAGCAATCTTATATTCATACTCCTCATCGTCCTTATAGAGTTGCCCGGCCACAAAATCTGCGCGACGCTTTTCCAACGTTGTCTCAGTGGGCAGAAAGTAGGCAACAAACTGTTCTCCGCTCTCGTCCATCACACCGCGAATCATGGCCTGCGACATCTCCTCCAGCTGGGCGGGCACATTTTTGCCCTGTGGTGCTGGATCGCTGTCGAAAATGACTTGAGCACATGGATACTTCCAATTGATAAAGTCGGGGAATATAGGTAACACCTCAACCGGCACCACATTCGGCTTGGAGTAGTGCTTGGTAATTTCATTCTTAGTATCACTGAACGTCTTCTCAATGGCCTTGATTTGTGCATCCCGATCCAAATAAAGGGTCTCTTCGCGCAGAGACTTTTTCACATTGTAGCCCACCTTGGCTTCAATATTCTCCAGATTTTGTGGCTGGAAGCGCGTTTGCTCAGTCGAGATATACTCGGATTTACGCAACCAGGACACAGTGCGTGAGTGCTGTCGCGACCGTACTGAATCTGTCGGCGTCAATGTCTCCTCCTCTAGCAGTTTTTCATCTGCCGGATCCAATTGTGACATGGGATCGGCCTGGTACAGCTCCCGATTGATAAGATCTACCGTCACCCCCAGGTCGTGTTCAGTCAGTACATCGTATTTGAAATTACGCTCCAACGAAGTTGGATTATACTGCACAAAACGGTTGCTATCGAAGGGATATTGCAGGAATTTCAGATCGAAGGGTATATCCGGTAGATTATTGCCATATTTAACGCGGCAAATTATTTCGGATCTAAGCGTAGTAAACAGGTTAGATATGCGCGTTGGCAAAAATACAATATTATTAGAGTACTTACTTGCGTTCTGTTTGCCGTTGTGGTCGCTTTTCGGTGGCGCTATTGACAGCTGAATTGTTTATAGTCGGCGCCATTTCTAAACTTTTACTAAGTAGAATAAAACTAATAAATTTGATACATTTATAGATAACTTAGACGCGAATAATTAAAGTGTGACCGTAACTTATAGTGCAACAGTAGTGCATTTATGATTTGTTCGTGGCGGCAGGTCGATAACTTTTACTGCATGTCAGGAAGCTTACTGCTATGGCATTTAAATTTAAATTTGATGTGCTTTCCTACAAATGCAAGTATAATGAAATTAATTAGTTTTGGTACATTTGAAGACATTACTAGCTCAAGTCTTTGTGTATAACATAGATATATATTCTAATAGTAAGCGAATCTAATAGAAATGATGCGATGTAAGATAAACAGCTAAGCCTCATTTGATGTTAAACGTTGAATATGGCTAGAGGTCGATTATATATTGTTTACTTTATCAGCCTTTTTGTGGTTACGTTTCAAGCCCATATTCGTTGCAAGCCCCCACGCCGACCATTGAGCGTGGACGAAATTCCGCCAATAATTAACGCCATAAATGATGTAGCGGGAGTTACCAAACATCTCAGAGAAAGTGATATCAATGAATTAACTGATCCCACTGAAGAAACTGTTCTGACTGAAACAACTGAGCTCACTAACACAACTGATACCAATGAAACAACTGATCTCAATATAATAACTGATATCATTGAAACAACTGAAAGCACAACGCGTAAGCCTCGCAGGTTACGCAAGAGGATACCAAAGCAAAAAACCTTCTTAAGGAATCCCAACTATATCTGTAAGCCTATATCTTCATTGCCCTATAATCAATTAACTACAAAATTTCGTTTTCAGCTATTAACAAGAAGTTGGAAAAGCTAGCAAAAAGTATGTACATTTTGGAATTGCCTTTACCGGCGCCGGGTGCCAAGGGAGGCAGTTCTCGAGGCTGCAACCATTTTGAGATCATACAAGATTAGTAAAGATCTCAACGTAGCGGGTGACAAACTAGATGAAGTCACGAAATTTCTATCGAGTTGGCACTAAAACAAAACTAAGGCAAATAAAATGGTTTCCACACAATAAACTAAACAATGTCTAGATATGTACATATTCATTTCTGAAGCGCAGATGGGACTTAAAAGATTTATTAATTCAATTGCTAATCAATTCCTTTGTGATATGAAAATAAATAAATAAATCCCTGATAAGTTTTTATAACATAAGTCCACTGATGAATTACAAATTTAGTGTATACTGCTAAAATATTCGAAACAGTAATCGGAAATGTATTTAGGGTATCTTCTAGTCGAGCACGATATTTTATTTTCTGTCAGACTTTTAGCAAGTTTTGTTCAATGTGATAACAATTGCGTTGACTAAATATAATTTATATGCAAATACATATACATACATATGAATGTACACATATTATAATCATAATTATAATTCCTCGAATCGATCAATATATCGATATGAACGTTATCCATTTTGACTGACACACATGCAAAAAATGATATGCGAATTGCAAAGTTAAATAAACACAATCAAATTAATGAAATTAGCGACATAAAAAATGTTTTTTATTTATTTTTTTTCTTTGGTAAAATATTGTCACCTGTCGTGCTGCTTCTGCTGCTGTTGTTGTTGTTGATGATGATGTTGTCGCATTTAATAGGCCTCACTTAGTTGGAAGCTGCGAAAAAACAGCGTAAGCAAATCTCATATAAGCAAAAAACAGTCTACAGCGAGTTCAATAACAAGGTTAAACGCACGAAATCAATTCTTCCCTTACTCTTCCCTTAACTCTCCAATATTTTCAGAATTTCCATTTGTCGCCTTTGTTTTCGCTTAACGTCTGTTGTTGGCAAAATGAAATCGTCACAATTAATTAGCATAAGTTTGACAGCGCTGTGGGTATTTGTTAAGTTATGAAAAACATCTCAAAAATGCTCGAGCTCATTTATAAGCCTATCAATATATATAGCTCATTTTTAAAGCTCTACAAAATCTAGGCAAAGCAGACCAAAGATTTGATGTCCTTTTTCTAATACCTTGAAATTGATAACGAGAAAAAATAGCGATTTTTAAAGGTTTTGTTAAAATTTATGTAACAGCCACATGAAGGCCTTGTAAAGCATATGTACATATAATCGTGATCAAAATTACAAGTTGCAAATACATGCATTATAATAATCAGTTGGCATTTTTTTCTAAAATGACAAATATTCAGTCGAATATGTTGATCTTAGACTATAAATTTGATTGAAATCTCTTACGTAACAGAGAAGTTATTAAGGAAAACGTTTAGCCAATTAGGCTGGAAAGCAAAAGAAAGTTTAGGCCGGTTATTGGAGATAAAATCCCGTTGGCTAGTATTACCCATTTAGTTTTTTTTTATATATATATTTACTTAGCAGGGCTTTAATTAGATTAGCTCACTTTTTAACAAAAATTAGATAAGATGAAATAATTTAAAACAGCTCAATTTTTCCATTATATTCGCACATATTTTCATTCGCTCTCTAATTAAATCATAAACATTATAATCAATATATTTGCTATTAATTGATCGGCACTGGAAGCAATAGACAAATTAGCAAAATATAAAAACTTCAGTAAAATTATTAGAAGAAACTTAGGCGTGAATTAATAGAGACATATAAAGGTTTTATGATCCACATTTAAAGGCAGAATGAGATACCACTTTGCGATATATTTTTTAAGGATCTGATTAAACTCGACTTAAGAACAGAAATTCGTGCTAAATGCTGCACGCCAGGTGCTCGTGCCTAATGAACGTGACACAATCCGTTATATTTTTTGGCCAAAAACGAGTTTAAACTTAATTTGTAATTAGTTATTAAATGTTAATTAAATGCATCATTTGATTATTTTTATACTCTACAGTTATTATAAATGGAAATTCAGGGTAAAAAGTTTTTTTTTTAAATATGTATAGTTGCATGTGGTTGCATGGTTTTTCCTTATATTGAAGGTAACTTGAAAATATAGACAATATGTAAAAAAGTTTGCACTATTTTTAATTGCCCTATATACAATAAAATGTGAAGATCGTGTGCGGAAATCTTAGTTACTAAAGCACATGGACATTTAGCAACAACAACGCCCCATGGTTGTGAATAAAGAGAAAATAAATAGATAAATCAGAGTTCAGGGTATTTTAATCGGATCTGGAACTTTGTTTTATTTATTTTTTGCCCATCAAAATCCAATCCCATCAAATTTGCCAATCAAATCTAATAAATGAATAAGAGGAAGATATGCGAAGTGACACGAACCGGTTGCTAAAGGGTAATCAGTAAAATGGATTAGTTAAACTAATTGCAACTAAGCAAAATTGAAATGTGCAAATCAATAGAACATGCAGAGCGTGCGTTAAGTAAAAATTTCCACGTTCGTTACCCGTTGAGGCACTACAGCTCTTCCTCTTCTGCAGCTCGTTCTAACGTGTCGTCGTGAGTCGTTGTTTGTTATCGGTAACTGCGTCATCGGTTACCCGTTCGGCCATCGCTAATCGGAAGCCGACGTCGATGATCGTTGATTGCCGATTGTGTCTAGGTCTGTGGCGCTGCTCTCTTTTCGCTTATCACACATTTTTCTCGCTCGTTTGGCGCGCGACCTCAGTTCGCGCGTTGAGTTCAGTTTCAAAAACGGTTTTCATTTCGCAACAAGCGGTAAATTCTAAAAGCGAATAAGCGCTCTGTTTTTGCAGCTCGCGATTCGCAGTTCTTTTGATTCGTTGTTTATTAACATAAATATTTACTTTATATATAAATACAGTTATCATATATTTCTTCTGTTGCCAGTTGGCGACATTTTGCGCACGTGTGCGTGTGTGTGTGTTTGCGTGTGTGTGTGTGTGTGTGTAGAAACTACTAGAGCTTGAGTTTTGGCACTTTGAATGAAGTGTGAAGAAAACAAGCGAAACGGTACTGCAATCAGTATCCGTTTTATGCTCGTTGCGAACGGACGAGGATCGTATAAAGTGAATCAAAATACATAAAGGATTTTATTCACACAAGCGCAATCTAGCGAATAATCCTTATAAAGTGCTCATTTAGTGTCTCGGTGAAACAAAGAAATATGATTCCAAGAATAGCCAACAGATCCTGACTGAATATCAGTGATTCTAAAAAAAAAAAAAAAAAAAAAAATAGGTAAGTTCCGAATAGATTTTAGGACAAACTGCGATAGAATTATTGATTGCTTGATTGCAATCAAGTTCTTAATTATATAAGGCTAATAATACAATTGGAATAAATACTTAGAATTCAAGATAGCTCACAGATTATGCAAATAGGATAACAATTTCATTGGAAATATCACTTCTTAGTTATTTGAAATGTGTTGCCTAACTCTTGATTTACATACATATATGTATGTTTGTATATTATTACTCGCTTTCGCAAAAGCATTAGGAAAACCTATAAGAATAAGCCTGTGATTATATTTTATAAATAAACCTGAATTAATGCTGGTCTGTAAATATAATTAGAAATTTCTATGAATCAAAGGGCTATTAAAATTTGGTGTCTCCTAAACTGAACTGATAATTGTTATTTTTTGCTAAAAGCAAAGCGTTTATGATCCTGCTTAATTAAGAAAAAATCGGATAATGCCTTTAATACAGCGTAAATATTCATATTACGCGGTTTGCCGCAATACGTTTATTGAAAAGTAATCAATGTTGTGATTTATTGCAATTATAATTATTTATTTAGCTAGCTCAAAATCTGTCTGTGTCTAGTCAATCTATGCAATCTTTGAGTTAATTATTGGAGCGCTCTCTGTGTGTGGGAAATCACAGGGTTCGGGGGAATATACAAATAAATATATTTAACTATCTATGTATATATACTTGTATTGGCACGAGCGTTGCACGATTTACACATGACGTGGCGCAATGAGGCGCAAAGCCAATGAATTATTCATAAAATGAATTAAAGAAAAGTTTTTTTTGTTTTTTTGTTTTTAACGAGATCAGAGTGAAAAATAATTAAAAAATGTTAAATATCAAACGGGTTTGGCGCCTATTTAAGGGGTCACTAACTGGAGTAGAACAAGATATTTTCAGGAATTACTCAGCGAAAATCGATAAATTAGGCTAAGCTTCAACAAATAGCGCTGCGTTTCCCATTAAACATTAAGTATTTCGTACTAAGTACTTAGTAGTGGACAGGCACGTGACAGGTTTCCCCCATAAATACTCAAATGCATCCACGATCGAACCCTATATAAACACATATATATATATGACTAATAGATGGTGCTCTACCCAATACACCTACGTCATGTGCATGAACTTTTCACCTGTACTTCAACAAGTTAGTACAAAATGCCACCGGCTTTGGCATTTGATTGCAGTTGGCTCAGTAGGTTTTAATTAGTGACTAATTGCAGCAGCATAGCATTAATCTTAGCTACTTTATATATATAAATTACACACGATTATAATTTGATTCGTTCGGATTAATGGGAAAATGGCTTAGATATATTTACATTTTTTATGGTGCATAGTTATTGTTGTGTTTACCTTTCCACTTAACATGCAAATTATGCAATCGCAAAAAAGATGAAAAATAAAAAAAAATCATACATAAATATTATGTATGCATATATATTTAATCTTGCTCATGCAGAATTCAATGCTAATGAGCAAATGGAATATTAAAGCTCACAATGCATTGTGGGAAATTCAGTGCAACAGCTGTCACATTTTGAAAGTTGAACTCGTTAGATAATCGATTGAATAATATTGCATAATATTATATTGACAAACTCTATTTAAATAACTAATTTACAGCACAAGAATCAACAAACATTTAAAAGTTCACTTAATACCTTAAACTGAGATATTAATTATCAGAACAAGAGCAGAGCAGAGTTTATAGGGAAAATCATAAATTTATGATACAAAATATAAATTAAACTTATCTATCTAATTAACAAAAAAAAGCAAGCAAATCTTGTTTATTTGATAAATAAACAAATAATTAGAATGATTATAAATAATAATAATACTACAGCTGTCTGTCTCTCTATAACATCCTGAAACTTTCTTCAATTTGAGACAGGTGGCAAATTAAGCTTTGAATGAAGCTAACTCTTTTGGCAAACAAATGTGTAACACATGTGCCTGACAGCGTGTTAGGCTCATAAACATAGAGATAAATAAATAATAGAAATATGTGTATGTGTATCTATTACCGATTCTCGATAAAGCTTTGACTTATGACAGCTGCTGCTACTGCCTGTGATAATTGTTAAAGTCAAAAAACGAAAATTAGAATTAAAAAAAAAAAAAAAAAACCAAAACAAAAACAAAAAAATAAACAAAAAAACATTTAAAAGAATGAAAATAAATAAATGCTTGTCGAGCAAGACTAAACAAATATACAAGCTGACACTTGAACGAAAGCAACACTGAAAAGGAAAAATCAACAGCAAGAACAACAACAAATAACAAAACAAGCGAACACTTAAGCAAACGAAACGAACTGAAACGAAATGAAAGAGAGAAAGAGGCGAATTAAACATATTGCTGGCTGACAGGGCGTATGAGCGTTTTTATAAGCAGTGTATGCATTGGGTACGACAAGTCTATTAAACTAAACGAGCATGTGGTGCCTTAAATATGTATTTCCTATATCTGACTAAAACTGAATAAAAATAAAATTAAGTCCTTTTGCATGCAAAATTTCTGGAATATGGGTCTCTCTCCTCTAACTTCTGACTATATAAAATGTAACAGCTTGTTTGTATAAAATCTTGTTAACTCTTAAGTAAATATTAATATATATCACATGTGAGACATTTGTGTGCAAAAGGTATTCATTTGTCGGCGAGTCGCCCTTGTTTTTTTTTTTTTTTTTTTTTTTGTGTTTTTGGCAAGCATTGTGTAGACGTAAATTGTGTGAGTCGCTTGTGTGCGTGTGGTTGTGTGTGTTAGTAGTTTTGGCAGAAACTAAATCAACTACAACAGAACGTCATGAATTGGCCAATACACTCTCTCCCGGCTATCGCCCGCCTCCTGCCTCCTTGCTGTCTCCCTCTACACGCGGTCATGCTGTCGTCCGCTCTGTGCTTGTGGCTAAGTAAACTTGAACTTGACTTTGAGCCACCAGACGGAAGCGGTTGCCGAGTGCAGCATGCAGAAAGATTTGTGATGCTTGTTGGCGTTGATCTTGCTTGCTTCTGCTGCTATTGGGGGCCTGCTATAAATACCATCGGAGACAAGTGCCGTTGCTCTTGCTTCCTTTTGAGCGGCACTAGCGGAACTCGAGACACAAACACTTTGCCACTCGACAAACGAAAAAAAAAAAAAAAAATTAAAATAAAATAAGAAGATGAAGAGGCAAATCCAACAAAATTAAAAAAGCAGCCAAGAATTGCTCGCTGTTCGGCCCTTACCTCAACCTCAGTGCGAGCGCAGCGATTCGTCTGTGCTGTGATTACAACTGTTGCTCATCTAATTCATTTCTAATAATTGAAACAAATTCACTTGGCAGAGCTGCGGTGCTGCAGCTCAATGTGTGCGATATAAAAAACACCAAAATGCCTGTGATTACATAAAGTGCAACAAAAAAAAAAAACAAACAAACCGTAAAAAAGTCAATTGAAAAAAAAGCGAAAAGAGAAATTACACAACCATTGTGAATATTTGTTGAATATTCAAAGTTATTTATTATTGCAATCAATGCAAAATAAAAGCTCATCATGAGCTTCATACATCCCGATGCCAGCCTCATCAATGGCAGCAATGCTGTCAGTGCAGCGGCCACAGAACCCAACAACAAACAGTTCTCACAGCTGGACGCTCAGGCCCCGCCCCTGGAGGAGGCGCACGCCAGCTGCTCGCCTCGCGATAGAGTCGAAATCAAGATTGTGATGCTCAAAGTGCAGGTGATTCGTTCGATTCAGTTTTAGATAATAATAATGACGTTAAGCTACGCAGCGACGTTCGGTAACAATTTAATTGCCCGCTCCTGAGAACCCGCTCCACTCAACTCACCTGAACTCAACTCGAATCATTTTAGCCCACAAAAAATTATTGCAATATGGATTTAATTATTCAGTTAATATGCCAGGTCAAAGGCTGTTGAACCCAGCGCTGTAAACGGCGAACAGGCAACAGTTCAATGTGAACCTGAAGTGTTTAAGGCCTAATTAGAACTTAGATAGTTTATTCTAGAATTAGTTTAAGTTTGATTTTTTATTTCGACTTAAACTGTTTTAACTGCCCTCACTAATAGTGTTAATTATTTAACTATAGATTAAAAGCTATATAACTAAAATTACAGCTTGACTGGTCTTAGTTTAGGTTTCTAGGGAAAAATAGTCCAGCAACTAAGCTCACCGAATTTCCATAATTGCCGTCAATTTAGTTAGTAATATAAAGATAAATGTAAGTTTAGTCAATATTAGTCAATATATATATATAATTGGGGTGAAGTGAATATGTGCAATAAATTAATTATCAGTTTGACAAGTAATTTTTGGCATTCGAGTATTTTGCTTGAGTTTCGATATGCATAGCTCATGTCTTTGCTTCAACCCACGACTCAAGCGTTTGCTGCCTTATTAAATAAATCTAAGTGTTGCCTGAGAGTTGCGTTGCTTTGTGAAAATATAATCGGAAGTCACAAGGCAAACCTGTCCTGCAGCAGCTTGAAAATGACTACATATACATATATATTCATAAACACACATAGATTTAGTTAATTCTCAGAATTCTCTCTTTGCCATGCTATTGCATGGTATTGCAAGATATTTCTTGCCCAAAGTCTTGCATTCAAGGCATTAATGTGAATTACCTGCTGCAATTTGTCTTGACTGCAAGTCAAGTTACAAGTTTATAGCTAAGCTCAAGGATTTAACTTGAGTAGAGTTCTCTTTGCCAATGTCAGGCAAATGACAGAGTGAACTCAGCTCAAGGATAATAACTGGCATGGAACAAGTGATACGCTGGTAATTTTCTCTCTAATTGGCGATAAGCCATTTGCATGGAGCAACACGTGGCAAGACTTAAACTTAGGAAATTGGTGTAAAGAAAATGTTTCATACGATTCTTTCTTTTGCATATGCTGAGAAAACAATAAATGTTTACATTTGGCGCAAAGAAATTGCGGGTCACGTGGCGTATACGTAATGTGTAATCTAATTTGCGTGCAGCACGTGGCATAGGCAACTTGTTTTTATATGCTCGCCCAAAAAAAAGTCAAGAACAACAATGAAACATTTTGTTTGTTGTTGTATTCGTTGATTTGTTTTAACTTGGAACAAAAAATTTGATCAGGAAGTAAATTAAAAATAAATAAATAAAAACAAATAAAGAAAAGTTGGAATCCAAATATAAATTGGAATACATGAAAAAACGCTCAGCAAAAATAAATAAGAATGAGATAAGTTAATACAACATTAATTATTATTTGTGGGACGAACAAGAATTTGATTGAGTTTGTTGAACATTGAAAATGAAATATTAAAATTCAAATTCGAGGAAAATATACTTCGAATTGAAGTTTTTTAATAAATACACGAGTATACTACTAAACGGGTTCGTTTATTTATTAATTTCCATGGAAAGGAAAAGATAGAAAGAAAAATATTCGTATGTATAGTATGCATATAAAGTTCGCTTACAAATTCTTGTGAATTGAGCTTGAACCTCGTTTGATAACTGAAAGCCCAGTTTATTAAAACCTAAAAAAGAAATGAAATATAAAATGAATTTGATATGGGTGTATACATACTTCATTTATAAACAACTTTTGGTTATTTATTAATTTAAAAATGTATATGATACATCTGCTTTTTTATTTCTCTGCTCTAATTATTTTTAGCAAACGCATGTCATTTAATTTTATATTTCACAATTTTAGATAAAATCTTAAATGTCTGTCTAAACTATTTCTATTATCAAGTCGTTATCATTTAAATTCATTGACTTGTGGAGTGGGCCTTCGGGCAGCTGCCGCTTCGTTTCTTGACCGCCTGAAGGCCATTGCCAAGGCTAAGAGTAAAAGCTTTCAATGCGAGCCAAGCTGAATTGGTTATTAATTATTATTTTTATTAATTCAAATAATTTTTCCTTCAGCTTGTTCCTACTTTAGCCTAGGTTACACTTCGAAACTCACGAATTGCCGACTTAGTAAATCGGCAGTGATTGCGCTGCTGGAGCTTCATTGATTAAACATTCCCCAACTAATCAAATGAGCTGAGTTTAAATACTTTACCTTATGCTTCTATATAGCATAAGTTTTGCGTACATGGTACGGGGTACCCGGTACGGGTTACAGCATATAGTAGTAGGAGTTTAAGTTTCTTTGCCTATTCGAGATCCTATTTGAGTCCACGCAAGGCACGCAGTGACACGTACGTTAACTGGTATCCGTTCGCTTGGCTTTAGGCTGGGCTATTTGCAAACTGTTTGGCAAATCGTTTTATTCCCAGCTGAACGGTGCTTGAGGGTTTTATCTTTTTATTTCGTGCTCATAATAGATAGAAATTGTAGGGCAACACGAAACGCAATTTGCATTTAATCGAATCAATGTAAATAATTTGTCAACAGTTAGTTTTCAAATATTGCCATTTATATATGGCAATTGCAAGTGAACAGAAACTGTACAATGCCAGTAAGGGAGAAGACCTTGAATTTGTATCTTCAGGCAACTTCAAAAGCTTTAAACTTCCATTTCGGGTGGGCGGCAGGACAGCACGGAAAGTGAAAAGCAGCTGGCAGAGCTTCGGGGTGAAATTGAAACCTTGGTCATGAATGGAGCCAAGAAAGTCAAGCAGTGCCTGAACGAGGGTGGGGAAAAGCTTTCGCAAACGCGCCAAGGGCTCGGGAAAACTGCAAGGGAAAGCCGAAGCCGAAGCGTACTGCGTCGCGTTGAGCTTTTAGCCGCATTTCGTTAGTTCAGTTGCGCGTAGGCCGAGCTGCAGTACGAATCGACGATTTTGGCGAACGGACGGCAAAATGTCCAAAGACTTTTTATTACCACCTAAACTTAGGCGCCATCACTCCAAAAAGAACTGGCCTAAATTCAGGGAAATCAAAATAAAATAAAGAAAATTCAAAACATTTCGAACCGGTTTCAAAATGGGAAAATCATCATGAAAATATTGCAACAACAACCTGTTTAAATACTTTAATTAAGAATAACAAATAAATCTGTTGCTATTATTCCCATGAAAATGAAAAAAAAAAAAATGAAAACCCGAATAAATTCATTCATGCGGCGTTAACCTAATAAGTTGAAATATTGCGCATACGCAGCGCTGTCCAGCAGCAGAGACATAACGTTCAATTTGAATTAAGTGAATCGTTTCAAAAACAATCAAATTGCAATAAATTGCCTTAAAATAACTTCGCCAAGAGCCACGAGCACTTGTTATGCAAAACGGAGAAATCAACAGTCAACTCGAAAGAACGTAAACTTTTTATAGCATCAAGGCGCAGCTGTGACCACATTTTGGGTGTGTGCGTGTGTGCGAGTGGGCGTGTGTTGGGGTTGTGCGTGTGTGCTTGAGTGTCAGTGTTGCCAAAATCAAAGTGCCGCCGTTTGGTGCCAATGCCGCTATTAATTCACAATTTAACGAGGTAAAAGGCGCGCTTCCGATTGCCGGCCGCCTTTCACAATGCCCACAAACTTGAAGAGCGCTGGCAGCGGCAGCAACAGAAGCCAAGTTGCCAATGGTCAGGGTCAAGGCCTGCTTGACAACATGACCACCGCCAACTGCAACAACAACAGCAACAGCAACTGCAACAGCAACAGCAATAGCAACAGCAGCAGCAACAGCAACAGCAACAGCAACAACTCCAATGGCGGCGGCATAGGCAACGGCGCATCCAGTGGCATCGGCAGCAGCGAAAATTCGACAGCGTCAGCTACGCGCAGCGATGAGAAAAAAAATGCAGCTACCGATGCCGATGATGATGGAGATGGTGATGGTAGCGGGGACGATGAGGACGATGAAGATGATGACGACGACGATGATGAAGATGAAAGCACGGTATTTGGCTTTAACTAAATATTACGTTTATATCAACCCTCTCTGTCTCTCTGGGTATATATGTACATACAAATATGTATGTATAGAATCATAATTTAAGGACAGCCAACAAGACAACTTGTGTGGTTGGAGCAAAGTTGACGTGCGCTGCTCACACAGCCAAAGATTAGATTATGAAGCTCTGGCGCCCCCGCCACAGGTCGAAGCTAGCTTTAAGCTTGGGAGTGCATGCTCAAGCATGTTTTAGGGGATAAGCTTTATGAATGTGGGTTTATGAGCTAAGCCGTTTAGAAAAGCTGATAAGGAGTTGTTTATGCATTTGATGAATGAAATTTAAAATAGGGATAGCAGATTTACTTTTTTAAATAAATAGTATTACATTCACATAGAGTTTGAAAGACTGGGCCAGCAAGTCAGCTTTTAATATATGCATATTAGGAATTGGTTAATGGAATCAAGGAACATATATCTTACACATAATCTATTATTACAGGGTATCTGCTAGTCAATTGTTTTTAGCTAAAACTAAGTTGGTTGCGTTTTATGCCTGCATGACAGTTCACAGTCAATCAAATCTTGTTAAATAATTCATGAAATTATATGCACGACATATGCGGATTGCCGTGCCTTAGTGCCTTACGGAAAACCTGCCCGGACAAATTAACTTTAATGAGACGCGTTGCGCCGTGAAAAATCGCACAACTGTGACATTTTTTGGGCAATGTTTATAAAGCTGACCCCGGCAATAAATTCAAATGGTGTCTGCTCTACACTCTCATAAAGAAATAACTGCGGAATCACGCGTGTGTGCTGCGACGTTGTTTGTTGTCATATTGGGCAAGGATATCTATTGCTGACATCTAAAGAAATAAATTGTTGTTTTCTCATATATATATACTTTTGTTTGCGCTACTGCCAATACGAAATACCTTCGCTTCCCACAGCATTTCACAGGACAACGCAGCTGCTTTGAGTTCTTAATTAAAATTATTTAACTTTAGATGACATCAGCGAAAAATGAAAATGAAAAGCCTGGGCTCTACAAGACTAGGAAATACTCTAAAACTCAATATGAACTATGCATATATGCTTTATAATTCTTAAAATTTAAGATGACATTGAAAGGTTGGCTAAATACAATACTCCTCTTCTGAATGCCAAATTAGATTTGCCTTGACTCTGATAACTTGGTTTATTGAGTTGATTGATTTATTGTTTATGAGCAGAAACATTTTCTTTAATAACAATTTATTGATTTGCCTGTTGCACAGTTTAGTAGCTCTAGATACACCCGTTTTCCCAACAACTACAGTGTATATTTAATTGCGACTTCACTTCGCTTCGAGATTAGCTCTCTAATTAAGTATTGTGACGTAGGCCGCATGCAAAATATTTGCATAGCTCTTGCTTTCGGAGGCAACTGGGGAAAAACACGTGCCGCGCCAACAGCTGATAAAATCGCACAGGTAATTCTACTTGGGCCAGGTATCTACCTGTGGGAGGGGCCGCTACAGCTAGGGGTGGGCGACAAGTCACGGCCCGTTTGTTGGCCAACTCATTAGAAATGTGCGTGAAGCTCTAACTTTCACGGGCATCGCAGCACACGCTATAAGCTATAACATTAAATTAATTTAAAAAACAAATTCCCAGGGATATGCAAATTGTATTTTTCAACTGTTCAACTCTTTTCCACTTTAAGAGAGAGCACGCAATCGAGTACCAGAGGAAAAGCTCGAGCCATATGCAAATTAAATTGGCACACGACTTCATATATTTAAATATACAAAATATAAGGAAATATACTTGTATATACATGTACATACATATATCAGGCATGTCATGAACATAGTTTGTGAATTCATCAAATTGAATATTCTTGGCACATTGAAACAGATGTGCGCAGAAATTTAAGTTGAGGCTGACAAGTGGAGTAAACTTGCAATTTAACACGTAGAGATCCTACGCAATCCCAGCACAAGTTAGTTTGAAACTGATCAAAACTTTTCTCGATAATCGTTATCTTTATTTTTTTTTTTCATAACATATGAATAAGTATTCTCCTTGCCTTCGTCCTTTAAAGATATTAGATATTATTGAAATAAAACTTGAAGGATAAATTTTCCAGGTATCTCCTAATCGGACATGTGTGAGGTTTCGTTTTAAATTCAAATTGGTTTTAATACTTAAAAGCTGCCTTAATTTAAGCGCGCATTCGCTTTCATGTTTCATAAGAGGTTTACACGCCTACCGTCTAAGCTCATAAAATAGCAGAGCCTCTGCAAAATGTTCATAAAGGAAACAATTTGTAAAGATGTTTTTATGGCCAGGCATTTGTTAATCTGTCTATACATTAACTTGATGTGCATATATCCCTCCCTATAAGAATAAAGAAAGCAAGCAGCCTGATTGTCCGCTAACAAGATGAGCCCACTTATGTCTAAGCATTTCGAAATTATGAAATTAAATTGGAATGGGCACAGTTACACATGTATGTATGTAGCCAGAAACGGAATAACAATAAGACGAAGACAGGAGAAAGTGTTGCATATGGGATTTGGGTGGAAATTTTTGCTTTCGGAGCATTTGTTATGCTAATTGCGCATTCGGTACACTTTTACGCACTGAGGCTGTCCCAAAAATGTTATGCGAAAGTATGCCATAAAAGGGACGCACACGCAAACTCGCACTCACACACTCATACACATATATATATATATATATGTATGTGTGTTTTTCATTCTCACTCCCCTTGCCATAAAGATAGAGGCAACAAATCTAAGCAAAAAGGGACGCTTTTATGATACAAACAAAACTTTTATTGTTCCCGCACCCAAAACGAAAAGAGATGGCAAAAAAATAAAACAAAACGCCCAAGTGACAGGGACGTCAACCTGGAAATGTTTGCGCACCCGCCTTTTGGGTTAGGTCAAAGCAAAATCGCAAAAAGTTATGCAAAAGTTGTAACTAAAAATGGTAGAGCTTAGATTTGAAGACTGTTTAATAATTATCGCAAAGTCTAATGCTGAGGTGTTTAAGGAGAAAGACTTTTAATTACTTTTCAAGCAACTTTCAAATTTACTTATTTACTGCTGTGGACAGTTGGGACCAGGCATTGGTGCATTGAACTCAAGACCACTGAGGTCAAGGGAACTTTAATTATTTGTTTAGTGGTTGCAGTAAATATGGAGACTGGGCCTCTTTATACTGGCATTCCGAGCATTTCAGCTTTAATCAGGCGTAGGCCCTAAAACACTTTGAAGTTCAACTTAAGGGTTAAGTAGAGCGACTTTCAATGGGTGTGCCTTGTTTCGTATATGTGTTTCCACTCAGCTTTTCCCAAAATTTAATAACAAGCTACGCATTTTTGCTTCCTCCTTTCCTTCGCTTTAATCAGCAACATTTTCCGACTGCTTGAGCCACGCACTTGAAACTTTAATCACTGAGCCTGGGCCAAGCTAAATTAGGCCTGACAAAAGAAACTGAAACCAATTTGTATGTATGATAAGAGGCAATGCATAAATTATGCTTTGATTTAGTGTATCAGTAGCAAATTGACGCAACTAATCAAGTGGAAAATTGACAGTTTCATAGGGAACAAAAAAAAAAACAAATTAATTTGATGCTTTCATAGAATTTGGGCTCACGATAAATTAGCATTGATTTATTTATCGATTGCTTATTCCTCTCTGGGCTTATTAACGTTGCCCACAACAATTTACTATCGATATGTAATGCATGTTAACAGCGATGTTGCTTCACAATGTGTCGAGTGCATTATCAATAAACTAGCATTGTTGTTGGCTGTTCGCCTCTAATTTTTATTGTTTACCAACACTGACACCTTGCGCTCCAAACTGTTTACTTTGTATCGCGATTGCAAATGGAATTCAAATTATGAATGGAAGACGTGAGGTGGCTTATCCCGATTTGTAGCTCTAATAGCAAATACAAGAGCTCGTTTACTAATATATAAGATCGCTGCCTGTTGCTCAGGGAAAATAAATGTGCTCATAATGCAAATAAAACAAGCAGCTGGCTGAGTTTCATGCACCAGACAAGACACTTGTACAAATAACTAATGGCAGGAAATAAGCTGCCACTTAGGCGATGCTCGTTCGAATGAGGAAGTGCTGCGAGCTCGCAGCCCGCAATAAATAGCAATTTGTGCTCAGTGGTAGTAGGAGCATTAAATGGCAATTCAGCTGCTCACGACACGGACAGAACAATGCCGGACAGACATGAGGGCATATTATGAGTGACACATGCAAGTGAAGCTCGGCGCAGTTAATTGAAATATGCCATAAAAAGTTATATTGCATACTTTTCAGCGTCTGGTCCTCTGCAACATTGCACAGCCATACGAGAGAGCTATAAAAACTAAGGACAATATGTTATATACTATACTTATTTTCTACACTTTATGCCCGTTCGTCCAGCCACAAATTAATTATGCTAATGCACTTTACGAGACAGCAAGTGCCTCTCTGTGAAATTCAATAGAAAAAATCCAATTTTAAAGTGGCGTAAACAAAATTCTAATTGAATTTTAATAATTGGCCACAGACAAAATCAATTTGCTTTAGACTGCAGCAAGTATTTTGTTGCTGTCGGTTCAAACATGGCATTTAAAGCTCGGCACTTGAAGCAATGCGTGCTGAAATTGTTTTATTTAATTTTTTAAGTTTTTTCCTTTTTTTGAGCCCAAAAGCCCACGCAAACATACAATGGAGGACAAAAGTATTTTGACAACGCATTGCAAAAACTTTAACCGCTTATTTATGCGTGCTGAGAGAGGTAACGGTACCCATTATATTTTTCAGAGAGAGCAAACATAAAAAGCTATAAATGACCAAAATATTGCAGTGATAACATAACTCATTATTTTTCTATAATTATATGCATGGCAGATTGCCATTATTTGGGTGGACAAAAGTATTTTGACATTAATATTTATTAAATAAAGTGAGACAAAAACTTAACAATGGTAATAGTAACTAAAATATTAATTAGAATTAAACCCTCCTTTACTATCTGCAAGCGTCTAGGGATCGATCTAACCAAATTTTGTAATGTTTCTATTGAAAAATCCTGCTAAGGTCCTCAAACCTCAGCAATCCGTCTCCTTGGGCGTTCTTGATAAGTCTAAGCTACGTTTTACTTTTGCGTAAGCCTACACATTCTCTATAATATTGAGATCAGAGCGCTGAGATTGCCAATCATATGTATTGACTTCAATATTCCCAGAAAATTCAGTTAAAATATGGACCTTGTGGCATGGAGCATTGTCCTGCTGCAGTATACATGATTTTCCAATGAGCCGGTAACCGGAATTCGATGAGTGGTCATTCAGGACACGTAAATAATTATCCCTCTTCATTTTTTCATTAATTAATATCAAATTGGAGAGGCTATTGACACATGCGAGCCCCCAGAGCATTACCGATTCTTCAGCACGTGGGTACATACGCCTCTTTTTTTGCGAATATTCTTTGGCAACCTGTTATAAATCGCTTTTTTTAAATCCAGGATACCCAAAGGAACTATCGTCCATCCATAAACTTTTCCCCAGAAGAATTGCGGCTTGCCTATGAAGGTTTTAGCAAATCGATACCTTTTTAGTTTATTTTATAGTGATATTAAGAGTATTGGAACATCTATAACGTAGAAAAATTTGCCTTCTTTCGCCGACTTGTAATAGTATTTCTGCTTATTGATAATTTATGATTATTTTTGGGCTTAATCAACATGACTTTTATGAAAATGCGCACATTTTCTTTAAGATTTGTTAATATGATGCGACCTTCTACAGGTTTTTTTGAATGAATTTTCCGATCTGACCTTCTTGTTTGAGTGAATCAGTTTTTTATTTTTTGTTAATTTAGTTGTAAATAGCGCATAGAGGTGCATTTTATAAGGCTGTAAGGTTTTCCACGGAAATACCTGCACAATTCTTCGTTTGCGACTAATTTTTTAATGATTTCACTTAATCACGTTGTTTGCCCATAAGTTACCGAAAACTATTATCAAATAATGGCTATTATTAAAGAGGACACCAAAAATAACTTAAAAGGAAAAAATATGTATTTTTGAATCCAAGCAAATTACCGAAAATGAATTTGAAAGGGAATGTCAAAATACTTTTGTCCACCTAAATAATGATAATCCGCCATGCAAATAATTATAGAAAAATAATGAGTCATGTCATCAATGCAATATTATGGTCACTTAAAGCCTAATATGTTTGCTCTCTCTAAAAAATATAATGGGTACCGTAACTTCTCTCAGCACGCAGAAATAAGCGGTTAAAGTTTTTGCAATGCGTTGTCAAAATACTTTTGTCCTCCATTGTATGCTGGGCATAACTCCGTGGCAAGATGTTTGCCCCACAAGCCAAAGGTTTCAGGCCAAATAAATTGAGAAACATTTTGTATTCTTTTTATGTTTTTTTCAAGCCAACTTTTTGTGTTTTCTCTCTCTCTCTCTCTCTCTCTCTCTTTTCTTTTTGTATATACTCCATTTTCTTCTTTTCCGTCGACTTTCAATAATTCTGCGGCCTGTGCCACAGGGAAATCTTTCAATTGGTGGGCAGATGACATGCAAATGAGGTGTATTAAATGGCATAAAAGCTGCGTGCGGCCGGATTTTTGTAAACTGCGATGGCTTATCAAAAGAGTTGGCTCACGCAACGTTCTGCACCATCTGCTGGCCATCAGAAAAATCAGTTGCATAATATATAACAAAATATGCATGAGTGTGAGTGTCATATGTGTTGTATGTGTATGTGTGTGTGCCTTAAGCGGCTTAGTTGTACTTCTGAAAGGGAGACAAACCTTGCCATTGAAAAGCAGCAGCTGTTACAGCTTCCATTTGCCCATCTAAAGGTCACAACAGATTACAGTGGTCCATATACCCTGGTCCGACTTGTTATTAATTAGGTATTTGGTCATCAGCTTAATGGAAATGTTGATTACTTTGTGGCGCATACGATATTCGCCATCAATAAATGAGAAAAAAATAACGTTATATAAAACGAAATGCCAATCTATGGCAATATCAAGGTCAAATGAATCATTCAGGGCTCGGCATAAGGTAGCCAAAATGCTGTTGTTTACCAAGCAGACGAAGTAAAAAATATTCGCATTCGACTTGTAAATTGTGCCTTTTACTCATTTTCCTTCATTTCTCCTTCACATTTTCCCAATTGCTGATTTCCTGCTCAACGCGCCGCTAATCAACAATAACAAAATAATCAAAATCTGAGGCTTTGCGCCAGAGAAAAGCCTACCCAATTTCGTGAGGGCTGGCAGAGTGAGCCGTTTGGCTGAGGCAAATGCTTCGAAGCTCGAAAAATTCCACCAAGGGGAATACAACATATTCTCACTTTCCTCTTATTTTTGTTTATCTTCCTCTTTCTTTGGCAACATGTGTGAGCGTGTGCTTAAACTATTTCGGGCAAAATATTTGGAATTTAACAGCAAAACGGGGTAAACATTTTAATCGGCCTTTAGAATTGATCGATTATTTACGGTAAAGGAAAGAAAATCTTTTATGTATATATATATATGTATGGATTTGTGTACAGTTCTGTGAAAGTCAATTTCAATTTTTTTCTCTCTGCATTCATCAATTATTCCCGATCAACAGATTAAAGGGGTTTTTCTATACAGAAGTTGTAAATGCATAGTTATTTGAGTCAAGTAAATTATATTTACTCTCACATTTGCTATAAATTCCAACTGCGTTCACTTTCAGCTGAAGCCGTAGGAAATATTAAATTGATACAAAAAAGACAATTTAAACGCATTTGCTGTCTGTGTACATAAATGAGTTTGCCGAAACCCAATCGAAACCTCTCAACACCAGATCGAACAGCCTCCCAATTTTGTCCTCTTTTGGTCAATATTTATTGCGTACACAGAGCCGGCAATGTGCCCGAAATGTTGCGCCTTTTCTGTGTTACGGTTTATACCCATGCCAAGTGGGAAATCAGGGTATAATAGTTTTACGAAGCTGAGCTCAAACCATAAAGGTTATGTGTATACCATACGCTTTATTTTCTGATTACCCATCCCACTTAATAATAATCGATAATACGTTTGAATACTTTTAGAGCTGAAGAAATGTATTTATATATTTAACTTTGCATGGTTCAGGATATCTTCAAGTCGAGCAGTCCCATCTATAGCACTTCCGTTTGTTTCCTTTTGAATATGGCTTCTCTTTGGCATTCCAGATGCCGCATAAAAATTGCTTTCAAATTGAATTTGACGACGCACTTTCATGTGCTCTGTACTAATAATCGGAATAATGATGTTTTCATAATTACCTTGAAGTTGGCCAAGTTTGTATTTGGCGTGAAGTTCAGCTCTTGAAATCGTGTCAAAAATAAAATTGAAAACACTTGTTCAAATCATTTGGGCTCTAAATAAATACGAAGTGCGTAGAATCGCAATGGTAGAATTTGTTTTAGAGTATATATTAATAGTATCTACTGACAGAAACTCCAATCTCAAGAGTAAGACGCGCAAAGATGTGACGCAAGATAAGCGATTCATTTTGTTAAACATTCTATTAAGCTACGTCTTAAAGTTGAATAACTGGACATATGAGAAGCGCAGAGAGCGACGCAGCAAAGACAAATTTATTAAGTAAGCATATATAAGACTTTGCTTTTTACACTTACGCTCACGCACACTATGCACATGCCATCGCAATAATCGTTATATACAGATTCACGCACGCACCCACACGCATAAATAAATACACATACATACACATATACATATATTAATAACAATTTACCATATATTATGTATACGCAGTGCTGTGCCAAATTGTTTTGACGGCTTTTGCTGGCTGCCAAAGTTTCGTTCGTTGCCACACCGAGGGCATATTTGCGTACATGTGCCACAGCACGTGCCACAAAACACACACCCACACACACACACACATAAATGTATATACACACAGAAACCCATCTACCATAAATTCAAATTTATCAATAATACAGAAGTTGCCCCTGCCCATGATCCTGCCCCTGCCCCTGCCCCTGCCCCTGCCCCTGCCCCTGCCCCTGCTTCTTAGCCTGTTTATTACTGATAGCCCATTCACTTCCTTTGGCCAGTGCATTCATGCTATTTACTCAATGGGCTATCAAAAGGCTACGATAAAACAAGTAAGAAGGCTCCAGTCGAGACTGCTCGACTAGGAGATACCCTGAACCCTCCAAGCTGATATTCTAATCAGTCTGGACTTCTTTTATGCACACATACATACACATGCACTTATAAGCACGTGCTCTGCTGACTGCGCAGTTAGCAGCGACTGCGCTTGGGCTGCGCTGCAATGTGGGCAATAATATGAGAATTTATTTGTTGAATAATTTCTTTTGTAGACATACGATCTTAATGAAACTTTCAGAGCGTAATCATATGGTTAAAATATGTGTACATTCCAAAGCACAAGTCTCTAGTACTTGAAAAGTACTAGTACTAGTACTTTTACAAATTGGGGGAGAAGGGGGCGTGGTATCCAAAATCTGCAAATTACAAAATCTTTGTATCCACTAACTTTATATACAACCCAAATATGAAGTCTCCAGGTCTAAAAGTGTTAAAATTATGCTGAAAAAACCAAGTCGATTTTTCGATTATTCTCGATAAAAAAGTTATCGGACGAGTTATCGAAAAAATAAAGCAAACTTGTACTGCCTATGGTATACACGAGTATGCATGCCAAATTTCAGCTCTCTAGCTCTTATATCTTCTGAGATTCTTTTGCTCATACGGACGGACGGACGGACGGACGGACGGACAGACGGACAGGGCTATATCGACTCAGCTCGTCGTGCTGATCAAGAATATATATACTTTATGGGGTCTGCGATGATTCCTTCTGCCTGTTACATACTTTTCACAAAACCATTATACCCTGATTTCCCATTTTCAATGGGTTCAGGGTATAAAAATATTAAATGTGACCAGCGTCTGGCTTGATGTCTAGCCGGCATTATGTTCGTGTCTGTGGGCTAAATAGTTAAATTGCGGCTAGTCCATGGCATAAACATTAATTAATAACAATAGTTCGACTTGTGACTGTTTACATTTGACCAAATACACTTAAGCTGAGGTGAATGAATGGGCAGCTCATGGTTGACTGACTGGCTAATTGACTGCCTGATAGAGACATAATACTAATTGTAATTGAACTTGGTAGATTTACGCTTTCATTTCATTGAAGATATGGCTTGGCTCAGACAATGTGCAGATTGAGCCTTGATTGACTGATTGATTAAAGTAGCGCTAAATGTCAGAGAAATGGAAACTATTTGCCTTTGGCTCTGAAGATTAATGATTAAAGTTATAAACGGTCAGCAGTTGACATTTATGCTATGTGAATTGATGATTGATTGATTGATTACTCAACAGAATGCTTAGAATGGCTGATTGATTAAAATGTCTTTGTCTTTAGGACTGATGATTAATGACAAACCAGTCAACAGTTGTTATCCCATGTGAATTGACGATTGATTGATTGATTGATCAAGAGAATGTTTACTGTATTACCACTTACTCTTAGGATATGCTTGATTGATTGATTGATATTGCTCTTTGACTGACTGAGCTGCAAAGTGTTTATATTTATGTTATAAGCAAAATTCAGGCAACTGAAAAACAATTCCGATTGACTTTTGATCGACTAATTCCCAAACGCCCAGCCTCGTCTGCAAAGCTGCAAGAGCTCTCTATTAATCCAATGTTTGCCTTGAAGATGAAAGACATTATCCGCTCAGAACACGGCTTCTGCACGCACAGCTTGATTGGCCAAGGGGACTATAAGTTCGTCAGGTTGCTTTGGTTTCAATATGTCAACAGCTTGCTGCTTTCACATGACATGACAGTGACAGGTGAGCCACGTGGACAGGTGGGTAGGAGAGAGCGGGCAGCTGAGATGTTGGAAGTGAAGGCGTGCTTGTTTTGTTACGCCCATTTCTTTGCATTTGGCATTCAGCTGCTACAGCTTTGCTCCAATTAACTTTGGCGCCCATTGTTGTCAACAGCATATATAATAGTTGATGGCAGCAGAAAGCAACACACTGTAGCAGGTGAGCATACACACACACACACACACACACACTCTCTGTCGTCTTGAGAGCAAACTTGCACAGCAACAAGCACGAGCCCAGGACACATGCTTTCGACAATAAATTTATCATTAGCTCAGGATAATGGCTTAGAAATAAGCCCGGACAAGAGAGCAGTCGACTACCGTTACCTGGGTAAACGCGACAACAACAAACTCGTTTTCTTCCTGAATGAGCTGCTGTGCCCTCTGAGTTGCAAGTTATTAATTAGCTGTGAAAGCGAACATATACTTATGCATATATGTATATGCAATGTATATATATGTATATAGTATGAATTAATTGCTATCAAAATAACAAACGACGAATTCGTGGAAATTCGCTGCGCTAATTAATTTCCTCAACTGCGCTAAAAACTTTGTTTAAATGCAATTTGTTGTATTTATTAGCTGCGACTCCCACACAACATTAACAAGTTGTCTTTTTGTTTTTTTTGTTTTGTTTTTTTTTTTTTTTTTTATGGGTGAGGCAACTTTTAGGTAATATTTATACAAGTATTTAGCGTGCAATGCGAATGCGTAAGCAAAATTGATCTAAATTGAGGGTAAACAATCTCTAAGGGCGCTTCTGATGCTGCCCTTGTAATCTCATTTTATTCATTACAATTAATATTTATATAAGCTTATTACATTGCGCATCTAATACAAAAAATTCATGAACTTGAACTTGCATTTCACAATACGAGCCAGACGGCTCCCGGAATTCCAAGAACTACTGTTTGTGCCGCATCCTGTTTAGTGCAAACAAGGAAGCTCTTGATTTGAGCCGCCTATTGAATTGAGCTAGCGGTCGTAATAAACAGTCAAATCGCACATGTCCTTGCCATCAAAGCGGCATTCCGATGGCCAATGTGGCGTGTACTTAATAAAATTAGATGCTACTTAATAGGGCCCCAGAGACCAAAACAAGAAGAAAATCAATTTCCTGTAAGTCTCTCTGGTGTTCGAGTGTTAGACTGAAACTTCAAAAGGAACACGCCCCAATAGTTGGGCAACCAATGTTATTCCACTAAGTAAACAAAATATGTATATACATGCTTTTATATATGCTATTATAGTGTATGTACATGCTATTATAGTATGTATATATATATAAATGTATATAAACGTAGCACCTTAGCCAGCTGAGCCGAGTGTGAAGCGCACTCAATCGTGATTTTTAGGTGTGAGTCCCATCAGTCAACTGGCAGAGCGTCCAGGAACTGGAGGGCCAAGGAATGCGCCGCTGCGTTAGTCAGTCTGATGGCAGGCAGCTTATGAATTATTTATGGCTCGGATTATTTGGTTTTTGCGCTTATTAAAATGCGAAAATCGTAAGAAATATACGCACTGACAGGCATAAATTTCAGCTGGGAATCAATTGAAAACTTCAATTGAGACACGCAGCAAAAGTTTCATTCGCATTAACAGCTTAGGCCAGAAAAGAAAAAAAGTCAAGAATATAAAAAGAAATGAATTTTTACCAGTAAGCATTTGCTGAATTGGTTTTATTGACTGCTAATCTAAATATATAGCAAACAAATCGTAAACACTTCACATAATATGAGCAGACTTTATATGAGAAGCGCCTAGAGAGGCCTCGTGAAAATCTGGAATGGTCAAGCACAAGGAATTGGCCTTTAGAACTAGCCAAGTATTGTGAGCAGCGCAAAAAAAGAGATGTAAAGTAAATGTAATTTTAATTCAGCATAAAATCTCAAGCGGGCTAACTTTAAATTAAATCTGTCAATTAAAATGCCACAATTATGATTTTATACAGCTCTTGATGTCAAACAATTAGAGCCAAACAATTTTGTAGCAACGCCTTTTCTGGCAGTTGCTGGCATGTTAATGACCCTTCAGCAGGCGAGCGTTAATGTATACAGCCACGCCCAGCAGCCTAACACGCCCATCAAATCAGTTGACGCCTAGAAGTTGGGGAGCCATAGCTAATTATGAATAGCGCCACGGGGCGTATGAGCAATGTTCATTTTTCGCTTATGCAATGAGTTTCGGTTGGGTTCAACAGCTCCCACTGGGTGGAGAAGTTTATTGAACTGTCACGTGACCACATATAAGAACAGCTACGAGAAAAGGTTCATTTTTTTTGCAGTTATTTGTTTTTTACGACTTGCTACAACCACAACCACAACAACAACAACAACGACGAGTACCGTCAATTGGCATTAACCTTCAAAACTATTTGCACAAGTGGCAGGCCGAATATATCAATAAGTCGATTCGAACAATCGCAGTGAACAATCGCCCGTTAAATGAACCAACTTATTTGCTTAACTGATTGTCGAACATTTCGTGCTATAAATAGATCGAAGCACTCAGCTAGGCAAAAGTCTTGCATATTTATAGGCAACTCAAATATCAAACTTGCTCACGGCAAACCAAGCCCAAACAATATCGAATTTCCACCTTTGTTATTTGTGTGCAGCTCTTTAATTTATACATGAAATTGATATGGCAAAGCACTTGCCATGCATTATGCATAACGGCAGCTTAACAATAACTTTAGCCCCGCTCAAGGTTTACTTTCGTGCAGCCTTGTGCTGAGGCCATCGAGAAAAGTGTTACACATACACATGCATATGTGAATGTACTCCATATCGTCATCATGAAACTAAAAGTTTCTGAACCACAAATTGGTTTTCAAGCTGCAAACATTTTAAGCGAGATATAGAATTGCAAAAATTTCCTTAATATAATATATATCCTTCTTATAAAATGTATGATATATACATATTACATACACATTGTGATACTCCCTCAAACGTGTTCTATAATAACATATATTCATCATATCAAATATTCTATCCGACCATATGACTACATTTGACTGAATATATGCAAGAATATTTGTATTTATATAGATTGTATGGGGACTTTCTTAGCCTACAATGAAAATGAAAAACGAAAACACATTTTACTGTTTTGACTCACGTAACAAAGAAAATATTATGACAAAGAAAAAGAAAAAGACAGTAAAATATAAAAAGAAACTAATAATAAAACCATGGCTAGCAATGTCCGACTAAGTGATACTCTGAACCGAATGACCTTGAATCTCTTACTGTATTCGTACTAAATAGGCACAGCTTGAAGTTCATGCAAAAGTAAAGAGATGAGAACGATATGCAGCACACCTAAACAAACTCGATATCTTTAAAAACATGCAGAACAGACTTTGATCGATGTGACCTTGGTCAAGCATATAGCTTATATATAAATATATCTTAGTCATCTGTTTGTTACAAACAGCTTACGAAACCTACAGCAGCACAGCACTATAATTGGTTGACGGGAGTAGAAAGTGGAGGAGCGCAGCTCCCACTTGTGGGAATTTGCCAACCAACTATATTACTATATATACGTATATATACATATACATATACATATACATATACATATACATATATATACAAAATAAGTACATATCTATGTACAAGTATAGGATGACACTTGGGTACTTAAAGGACCGGCACTTGTGCTTGTTGTTGTCCTTTCTGGACAGACTTTGCCAGGACAAAAACGAAAATAAGTGGCAAAAACTTTACCAGCTCCAAAAGTTTTCTACTTTCAACTTAGCCGACAAGATTCTTATTGAAGAAGTTGGTCAAAAGATGGCAATATGATTAAAAGCGTTATGCGAATAGGTGTGAGAACTAATGGCAACTAAATGTACCCTGCAAATTGTGCTAATAAAATGAAAAGTGAGATGATACATTTTGATGCTCTAAATACCAAAAAATTTATGATATAATTTAAAACTAGAAAAATATATATCTGAATTAATATTCCAAAAATATAATTAACGCAGAAATATAAAATATATAAATATATATATTAAATTATATATTTAATGAATATTTTTATTAAAATTTAATATATATAAATATCTAAAATCATCTGAGAAGATATTTTTTATTTAATATATATATATTTTTTTTACACGATATCAAATTAGAAAATATCGTCTTTGCTGTTTCATGAGTTAATTATTTATGGCCGTCTTGTAGCAACTTTTGCTGCTAAAGGATAAATGCTGAGTGCAAACAGGTAATTAGGTATTTAACTGGCAGACCTGTCTCAAACTCGGCGAGCAACAGCACAGGAAAGGCAAAGCCCACAAAACGGTTGTAATATAATGAATGTGACACAGGGCGTGTGCGTAGTGCGGCAATATATATAGTATACAGTATACAGTATATAGTATTGTCTACGGTAGACAGTTTAGCGTAGCGTATAGCCCGTACTACTCTATACGCTATATGCCGTACATAGTATACCAGCATAGCGCATGCAGTGTACAGCATTCTGCGACCCACAAAATTGACCTGATTCAGAGCCGGCCAAGGACATGCCGGCTGCCGGTTGCCGGCAGTCAGCAGTTGGCAGTTGGCAGTCGGCAGCCGGTAGCTCCTACGTTGGGGTGCGCAACTTTGGAGCTTATAATATGCGCCTGAACTGAATTGCAATCAAACCAATGATGGGTGGGTGTGGGTGTGTGTCCCGATTAGATGTGTAGTTGGCTCTGTCTGGGTTTGCGTTTTAAATTATCTCAATAGCGCTATAAATAGAGCTAGGACCTATGAAGCGGATGTCCAGACCCGCACGACGGCACTAAGGCAATTTGTATTCATTATTTGATAAGAGCCAAGTCGCTATGCAACTGATTCCCGATACGAGCGCTGATGGTGGTTAGTTCAGAGCCCAGCAGATGCTGCGGCGAATGGAATGCTGCCAAGCAGGAGGCGCAGTGAATGCACTTGTGTCGAGGATGGCCAATACTTGAGATAATCAAGCGAAAGTATCTAGAATGGCGATTGGGCCATTGTGTGTGTGCATTAGTGTGTGTGAGCGTATATGGAAAATGGCTGAAATATTTGTTCTCACTTTTAAGTTTAATGTTAGATTTACTTAAGCTAAATTTTGTGGTTACGCAAAATGCTCAGAGCGTTTTGCCTCATTTGAGATAACTGTGAATTTTGGGTCTCTAATTGGACTTCTAATTGGATTGTGCGCAAATTGCATAGCAACCAAGCCCTAATGAAAGTGGTCTGACATTTACCTTACTAAAGAGGCAGTGTTAACACACCGTCTGCACTAAGATATTATTACATAAGTATTGATTATATAAACAATGCCATCGATACCACTTTAAAGAAAAACTTGCAATAAACGTAAACTATTAATATTCCTTTTATAGTAGCATTAATTGACGAGATGACTTATTAATAATCCCTTTTTTCGTCAACTCTTTCCTTATTTGCAGGCAGAGACACCCTTACTACCATTGAAGGAGGACCAGTCGACGCCATTCAAAACCCCGAGTAACACACCTATATACGTAACTAAACCGCACATATCAGCAACACCATCCCGTGGCCAGTATAACGCAGTTGTTAATGAATCACCGCTTACGAATGCGTCCAAGAGGTGCCTAAGTGTCAACTCGCTGACCAACTATTCCTCGCCGAATCCTTCGCCCACGCCGTCACCTTCACTAACATCCACGCTCACCTTTGAAAATTGTGAGCCCAACAACAATAACAACAACAACAACAACAACAACGAGGAAGTATTCTACACGCCGCTCGGCGGACAAACACCAAATCATAAGCCCACACAAGAATTCGAGCTCTATCCGCAAGACACTTTCGAACGTCTCGAGGGCAAGCAACCGAAGCCAAATACCAAAATGCAAAGCAAAGTGGATGCAGTGGGCCAAATCACCGGCCATTGGGGCAAGTGGCAACTGCGCACAGTACTCTTAATCTTTCTGTGCAAAATACCCTCCTCCTGGTTTATGGCTTGCATCATTTTCACGGCGCCTGCACCCCGCCACGGTGAATTCTTTTGCAAGCCGCCGCCTGAGATCGGCGTCCAGAATCAGACGGAATGGATCAAGGTGTCGCATCCCCAAAAGGAGGAGAAGGAAGATCAGGAGTTCACCATTGATTTTTGTAATGTGTACGAGGATGCCCAGCAGCACGCTCATCACTACTATAACTATGAGGACCGCTCCAAGGAGCCGGTCATCTGGGAGAAGCCACTACATCGCAACGCCTCTGTCATACCCTGCACGGAGTTTCAGCATAAAAGCACTTACCACTCGGTTGTCACCCAATACGATCTAGTCTGCTCCCGCGATATACTCGTGTCCGTAACGCAGTTCTTCCACTTGTTCGGGGTGCTCACGGGCGGAATATTGGCCAATCATCTTTTAAAATAGTAGGTCCAATTGGAAGCCACCGAATTGATATTCCAACTAATCTCTTCCTCTTTCTCTTTCCCTCCCACTCTGTCTGTTGTTCGCGAACTGCAGCTTTAGTCCACGCAGTGTAATGCTCTTCGGCATGATAACACAAATATTTTGTGGAAATCTAACTGGTCATGTCTCTTCCTATGAGCTTCATGTCTTTTTCCGATGTCTCTCCGCTGTCTGCTGCGCACAGATGTACACCGCCGGCGGCATGATAAGTAAGTTCATATCCAAAAGCACTACCACAACTATCGATAACACGCTTAAACAATGTTTGTTTCCCAGTGGCGGACATCACTGGTGGAAAATATCGCACGTATGTGTCAACGCTGTTTGAACAATTCTGGTCTATTGGAGTTATGATGTTACCAGGATTGGCCAGCTTTTGGTCCAGCTGGTCTCATCTTTATATGGCCATCTCTTGGCCCACAGTAATACTCATTTACCTTTGGCAGTAAGTATTAATAAACCACAAAGCGTACATTTATATCAAAGTTTTATTTCAAACTCTAATTCGAATTCGAACTCGAATTTTTGCCTTGCTGCAGAATAAATTTTATATTATGCCTAGGTGGCAACGCTGTAAGAATGTAGAGATGAAAATAATTGTATTCATACAAACCAAAAAAAAAAGAAACTGACTAATTTTATTGAATAAATTTGCAGATGGATCCCCGATTCCCCGCGCTGGATGATAGAACGCGGTCGCGTGCAGGATGCCAAAAAGATTTTGCTTGAGTGTGCCGAGATGAATGGCACACGCCTTAGTTTGCCCCACGACATTGACCAGCAGCTAGAGCTACAGGCACAAACGGCCATGGATGCACCGCCTCCAGCGGGCTGGTGGTCCATTTGGAAAGGTGAGAGGGCAGTGCGGCACATGATCTGCGTACATCTGGCATGGTCGCTATACATCAGCGTCTATTATGGCTGCCTGCTGAACATACGGTCGTTCAGTCGTGACCATCTGTTCATCAACACCTTTGTGGCAGGCTTTAGTGAGATGATTGGCACATTCATTGGACTCTATTTGATCATGAACACCACACGCAAATGGCTTTGGGCCGGAATCTTCAATATTGTGGCTGGTTGTTTTGCGTGGTGCTGTTGGCTAGTGCCCAAGCCAGGCGTCGTTTCTCTAGATGCCAACGTTGCTATGCTCATGTGTACGGCTATGGTGTCCAAGATGGCCATATCCACTTCGCTTTCCATTCTGACCACCAGCACCGTGGAGCTAGTGAGCCCTGAGAAACGCAAGATAGCTGCCTTTTCGACAATATGCTGGGCCCGATTTTGGCTACTGGGTGCTCCGTTCATTGGCTCCACCGTTGTGATTGGCCAGCTAATACCACAGACTGCATACACGGCACTAGCGGTCATTGGTGGCGTCTGCATGTCTTTGATCAGTGGTCCACGCACGCATCCCATCTCGCGTCCTGCCTCACCTGTGTCCCAGGGCGCCCAGAACATGGCCGCACAGTTCACTGTCATCGATGGATTGGACAACAAAGGCTATGAGCCCAGTTCCAATACCAGCAATACCATCTATTCTACGAATACGTTTAGGAAATTGACCACACCGCAGTCGAATTTACCACCACAGCTGATGCCCGGCATTTGGACGACAAAAATGCACGAGGATGTCCCACCAATGTGATTGAATATACAACTGTATAGGCTGATTGACGGTTAGGGAATTGCTGGCATTGTACAAGAGTCAATGTGGAATAGATATTTGTATTGGATTTACGACTTTGGACTTGCTGTGAATTATACAATTGAACACAGTCTACAAAATTTGATATACTCTATAAGCAAATCTTTTGTGCTATATATATGTATATATATATATATATATATATATATATATATATATATATATATATATATACGTATACGTGTATATATGTATAAATATTACTATCTAGATTCATCTAGAATCAAAACTTTATAATTCGCGTAAAAATGCAACTTTTTGACATTTGTAAGCAAAGTTCAAGCGCTATTCGCCCTATACTATACCGAAAAATCGAGCACAATTTACAAAACGAACTAAAAATAATGCTCAAAAAATGAGAAGAAATCGATGTAACAATAATAACTATCTTAGATGTCAAAGATAACTTTTTAAGTAGTGAATCTTTTAAGCTTAAAGCTAACATTTCAATTAAAAGAAAAGATGCTCTGGTAAACTCATAGATTGAATAAGTTTAAGTTCCATGTATACTTCTAGTATACATACGTATATGTGTATAATTTGCAATTTAAATAATATTTTCGATAAATCGAGTAATTAAACGTTTGCTGTTTGAAACCGAAAAGATCCTGAATATGGATCTAAATATAATAGCATGAGCATAGCCATATATAATATAAATACCTTAGTTAGTTAATGAAAAGTGGAACATGCCGAGAGCAGCTCAGTATTAAAAATAACCAGATAACTTATCCTCAATGAATATAATGTTATATATGTCTCAAAACCAACAATATAGTTACTTATCGATGTAGTAGAAAGCATTGTTTCCTATAAACTTATATCAACCAAACTGATGTTAATATATAAATATAATTATATTTATATATCATTTTGAGTAACCTAGGGCTGTTCCACATTGAAGTGATTGTGTTGCAAACACCTGGAGAGAATAACTTGAAAAGACATATATTAAGTATTTACATTTAATTCTTTATTAACTACAACAATAATAATTCTACACATTAAATTCAAATTAAATTACTTCAATACCATTATGTATTATCAAATGCAGCATAGAGAATGAAGCTAATTTTTTAATATATATAATTACTTTAGTAGTGTTTTAATTTTGTTAAGTAATTTCTTAAATTAATTACTATATAAAGAAAATTAGCATATATATATTTTTGCAAATGAATTCGCCTGAAATCTAATTGAATGTTAAATAATTATGGTTAGTATATGGAATGTTATTCATGGAAAGAGAAATATTTTTTTAATAAATCATACCAAAATCTCATCGAAATTTACATATTTTTCACTTTTAAAATTGGCGCCGCTGATATACCCGCATGCATGTAATAAGCGATTACATTCTTATGATAGTTGGGAAATAGTCTATCTGTTTATATCGATATCTGTGTACCCTATCGATAAAGTTAAAAAACAGCTGTGCTCAAATGATTCTGTTGCTGTTCTGTTAAAACTCACTGGATGCACTAAATAAAGTAGCTGTTAAGTTTAAAATCAAAACTTATTCAGCCATTTTATTTAAAAGTTATTTTTGATAAAATATAAAAACCATATTATAGTATTTTTCATACTGTAAGCAAATGTATTAAATGGATAAACTCACCTGAGCAGAACTTTTCAAAACTAGTTTATGCTCGAATGCTGTTAACATGCTATAAATATGTTATACCTACAGTAGTGCTCTTCTTCTGCCCAGCGTCAGACTTTAAATTGTAGCGGCATTTTTTTCTCCCAACGTGTTGTGTTAGAATCCGTAGCAATTCCTTAATATTCTTTGTTTTTAAAAGTATAATTGTTTGCTTTCACTACCATATAACCTCGATGATATGGAACTAAATGGACCAGATGCTGTAAATAGCCAACAACTGAACTTAAGCCTTGGCAGCCGCACTGTATTAAAGGAGCTCAATACAAACGATGGCGGCGCAAAGGTAAGTTAAATAATCAATCAATCAGCGTTGCCCGGCTGGGTGAGTGGGCGTGCCATCCAAAGGCAAATGAAATAAAACACAATTAGCATTCACTTTCCACAGCATATGTATACATATGTATATAAATATGTACGTGCGCGTATTATATGTGCATATATGAGTATGTTTGTATAAATGTGTGTGTGTGTGACCTGATCTTGCGCTTTGAGTTTTCTGCCTTTATTGGCAACTGCGTCGCTTTTGCATTTCGGTGATCGTTGGGCACCTCAAAAATGCCGCCGCCCGCTGCAGTTGTTTTAGTGTTGCTCTTTTTGATGTTTAACTGTATGCATATATATTTTGAGCTAAAGGAAAGTATACATAGGTAATTATTTGGTTGGCTTATCAGAAATGTATATAGTATACCTACGTATGTATATACATATTCCTAATCTATTCGTATTCGTCTCTGTATTCACAAAACATAAATCAACAAAAAGTGCGTATTCAGAGTTATGCGAAACTGTGTAACTGGCAACCTTAAATAAGTTTTGATTATACATGTACGAATATACTCCTAATTTGTCCGTTTTAAATATATTGGCTTTTCCAGGAGGCATCATAATTTTTTATCTTGATCATAATACGACTGGCAACAGTTTTATGCAGATCAACTATGGCCTCTGTTAATAACATGATAATGTTAACTTCACAGCTGTCGGCGTCTGACTTCAAATAGTAGCGGCATTGTTTTCCATCGCGTTTTGCTAAAATGTATATTATTTGTTAATTCTTACATTAACTTATTTTTCGTTTCGGTCATACACAGTTTTAGAGCTATGTATGTTACCACTGGCAAGTGGGCGTGTGGAATCGGCAAAAAAAATAAAAATAAAAAAAAAACAATTAGCATTCACTTTCTAATAAACTAACTTATCTATATAAGCAGATACATATACATATGTTCATGCACATGCGAATTTGTTTGTGTGTATTTCTGTTCTGATCGCCCATTCTGCATCTTCTGCTTTTATTAGACGTTGCTTTTGCATTTTGGTGATCGATGGCCTCCTCGCTGCACGCTCGCTGCAAACCGCGAATGTCGTTGTTTCTCCTGATGCTTTACATTACAATTCGCTTGTTTATATATTCTTGTAAGTAATTCTACTGAAAGGGTATTTCGGTTTGAATTTAGGAGGCTTATCAGAAACGTATAATATATTTCTAATCTCGTCAATTAATATGTGTATATGCCCCTGATGATTTAACAAAAATGGGATGGATGACTTATGGAAATATATGTAACATACTAGCCAAAGGTCTATATATATCTTAATTATACTGTGTCAAGTTCGAATATGTTGATAGAATATGTAATTAGACCGAAATTCGAACTACGGGATATGCTTACTGGCTATTTCTCAAATTTCGTTGATTGCAAGGTATACTCCCTTGTGGCAGGTTTTTGCCAGGGTATATGCCAGTCTGTCAATTCTCGGCTAGATCACTTTTACTATTATGGCTTGCTGTCGCTATTGCCACTGCTGTCCGATGTTGACGTTCAGTGCGTTCTACAAGTCGTGGCGATCGGACGTGGAGTAACTCGTAATATATACGTACATATATACCCCGTTCCCAAATGGGCAACAAGTCGGGCAAACACTTGAAGTCCAAGGAGTCCGCAACGCTGGATGCGGTAGACAAAGTGCGCAAATACAAAATATATATATGTATATTCATTATACCCACATATAGGGCTTACGTACACGCATTAATTGTGACCGTTAAACGGTAATTTGCCATCTGCACTTGATATGTTCAATTGTTTATGCCGGACAACGTCCAGATGTGCCAAAAAGAAACAACAAAAATTATAATATTGTTCTATATGTATATATATTATGTATTGAAATATTTACTTTCCACGTCAGAGTCTGTTTTAAATGCAGTCTAGTCGAAGCATATGGTTTATGATTGTTTCCTGGAATCAGTCGGCGCTTTATGACATTTGGATTCGCCTTCCATTCCACTGCCACGTTTTAGATGCAACTTTTTGGGGTAACTTTCCGGACATAGCAAAGTTCATTGACAACTCGCTAAAGATGATTATTGTCGCCTCCCCCACATGAAATGGTGTTGTCTGCATTTGTTTTCGTCTATTTATAGGCTAGGTTCAGATTGCCTTCACCCTGCCTGGTCTGTTTGTTCTTGTTCTATATGCCTTTTGGCGTCTCGTTGATTTGTTTGCCTATTGCATTTTGTTTTGTTTTGATACCCTTTAGTTGAGCAGAAATACTAAATTCCCACTGCATCAGCTCTATCAAATTTCAAAATAAATATTTAATTTAATATTATAAAGTGATTTTCTAATTAGGATATTACACAGACGATAAGATCTGGAGCTCAATTATTTTGCTATTTATATACATTGTTGAAGATAGATCTTGCACTTAGTGAGAGAATTTTCTTTTATATACTTTTTAGACTCGTAGCATTCGAGGCTTCCCTTAAGAATTATTTTAATGAATTTTGTTGGCTTTTTGTTTTAGCTACTTAAAGGGTATACCACAGCCGTTATCGCATAGCACATAGTCACTGTTGGTTGTTTATAGTTTATAGTTTGTAGCTTGGCTGTGCTGCTGTCTAATGTTGCACTTAAAGGCGCTGCAGCTGCAGCTGCAACTGTGGAACTGGAACTGCGACTGCAACTGCAACTGTAACTGTGAAATGGGAACTGCTAACTGGGCATAGTATCTGTGGCTATATCATGTCGTGTCACCTGTCACGCATTGCCAGCAGCTTCTCCTCTGGTTCGTCATGGCTCATTGTGTGATATTTGGTTTCTCTCAAAATATGCAAAATCAGCAGCTATTCGACGCGGCTAGGTGAAGGGGGCCCAGGTGGTGGCTATGTGGAGCACTTCCTCAAGTGCACGATGCGCAACAATGGACGCTGCGGGATGGCATGTCTCTTACGGCTGTCACTTGGCATCCACATGGCGCTTATACAGGGTGCTTGCCCCAACAGGGGCCCAACAAACGTTGCTTTCTTTCATTAGCCCAAGCAGCATTGCCCTATTATTGCGCCCTCTTCTCTCGCCTCCCGCCAAGTGCTCTGTGCTCGAGCTCTTCTCTCCTCCGCTCAGCTTGTTTGCGGTTGCATTTGTTCGTTTTGCATTTTATGGGTTAGTTGGCGTCGGTTGCGCCTCAAAGACGGTCGCATTGCGCTGCCCCACTCGACTGTGGCACGATCAATAAATTGACTCAAGCTTCAATTAACTAATTGAATTGCATCTGCAAAGCACCCACACGATGCGAGTTAAATTATTGCCCAAAGATAGAAGGAGATTAAACGATTAACTTATAAAGTGAGCTCTAACTGCAATCAGTGAGTGGAAAGTGAACAAAAACATAAGTGATGATCGTAAATGCTGCTCAAATACTCTATAATCTACAGAAATAAGCCAAAGCTGACGATCACTGATATTCATTATACACAAATATTGGATCATTAAAGCTTAAACAAATAGTAATGATCAGTGATCTTCATTGTATTGAAAAAGTGCTAGTGAAGGGTAAAAACTAAAAATGCTATTAAATCTGATCCGTCAATTTATTTCATATGAACAATAGATCTTTATAGCCAATTAGTTTCAATTCAATTAAATATTATAAGATTTGAATATGTGATATCAGCAGTTTAGGTACATAAGATCTGTATCCATAGTGTTTGTCAAACAATAAAACCCATTTGAGGACTTTAACCAAAATAGATCACTTATCATCATATTCTAAGATCAGTTGAGGTTTAAAAATAAACCTTGATTATTAGAGATTTACTAAGTGAGAGAGAGAGAGAGAGAGGGAGAGAACGAATACCTTTGAGGGTTGCGCAGAGTGTAAACGTTGCGATCGTTTTGTGGATGTCATTCGAATAAGCAGCGATGCGGCTCTCCCTCTCTATCTCACTCTCTCACATACACCTATACAACATATATACATATACATACACACACACACACACACACATGACGCCGTCGCAAGGCGAATTGAAACGAAAAAATATTTTTAAATTGATTTCAAATAACGACACGAAACGTGAAAGACAAGACAAACTAGAGCGGACGACGCATCCAAATCGGATCTATTATTTAATGATGAGTGCAGAAAAATCAAATATTTGTTCGAATAGTAGGCGGATATAGTGGAACTCTAAGATACTGATATTACACAAATATAAAAATATATTTGTATATATATATAATAATAACAGGAAACGTTGATTGTTTACTGTCTGTGACACGCGCAGTGAACCGTAGCTCGTACCGAGCAAATCGTGCGTGGAGATAAATCTTACGCGTAAGGAAAACATTTTCACACAAATGGATTTCCTATCGAATCTCATTAAACGACCTAACAGCATTGCTGTGCCCGATTCAAATTCAGTGGCTCAGGTCGACGCAAAGAGACCAGATAGGGGGACCGATCCCAGCTGCAGTTCGACTGCCCCAACAGCTGAGCTCAGCCCAAGGCGCACTTCACCAAGTCCTACATCGCTAATTACCTTAGCTATGAACCGCTGCTCCATTGATACGGATCTGGAGAATCTCTTTGATTCGGCGGCCCAGGAGCTGGATAGCCTAGAGCAGCAGCACAATGAATTGATCGCGCATGTGGAGGCGGCGCCTGTGTCATGCTCAGAGTCTGCTGACAAGCCAGTCAATAGCAGGGAAACCATCTCACAGCTGCTCAACGAGATTAATTTCAATTTGGATCAAGTGAGCGCACGTGAAATGGAACACTTGCAGGCAATGAGCCTAGAGGTATGTGTGGATTGTGTTTGGGTGAAATGGCTTGACCTTCACCATTGGGAAGGATCGTAAGTTTAGAATGGATGTGAATGAAATCGGCGTACAATTTAACTGTGGATTGTAAAGCATATACCATATACATTATATGCCTTCATTGTATGTGGACTCTATTCATTTTGGTTTGTGCGTTCCACTTGTCAAATTGCAATTGCCATTTGTATAATTCGCTCAAAACAAAGCACGAATTTGCCGGGCATGCCTAACGCCAATGCCCAGGCGCACCCTAGTTACGAGTCACCCGACTGGCTGCCTCCTGCTCCCTTCTAGCGTCCGATCTGACTTTAACCTTGTCGCTTGCAATTGCTCTAATTAAATTGCGCTTGCATTTGACGACCCACAAGGCCTTCCAACAGCGGACATCGCGCCGCCTGTAATTGGAGGCAGACATCGCCACACGCCACAGATTTAATTTCTATTAATTTTATTTTGTTTTCGCATAGCGCCAACGAGCAGATGCCGCCATGCGACCCACTTACCCCAACTGCTGTACACCTCCGTTCACCCCTACAATGCCCCAAAGCAAGCGCCAAAACATTATTCTGGCTGCTTTTAAAATTAATGACATTTGCTTTGTCGCGCCGGGCAACGATGGGTACTTTATATATATATATACATATATATATATATATATATATGTATGTGTGTATCTGCGAGCGTATGTGGAAGTAGGTGTGTCACTGCCCCTAACTTGGTCAGCTATTGGTAGCATTATATGGGTTGCTTATGGCATTTTTTATGTATGTCAATAGTATGCATGCCTTAGAAAGTAACTTACGCACCAATGCGTTCTATATGTATGTGTGGATGTTGTGGAACGCGCGCTTAAAATATATTTATCTATGTTCATACACCTTGAAATTAACAGAACATTAAATAAATACGCCATTCTAGTCGGCTATATATTATATAGGAATTCGCATTCCAATTGGATTATTATCTCCTATATATGCGGCTTTTCCGTAGAGTAGCTTTGTTGCACCCTTTGCCATTTACCTAGATTCGCCCGGATCGTGTCCTATTTTGGTCACCAGCTAAGCTACCAAATGTGGGACATGTCAACGGCTCTAGGGGGCAGCTGCTTTTGCTGTCGCCCATGAATATCGCCAGCGACATCATAATGATCATAAAGATGATAATCTTCTTTGTTTTTATTTTTGCGTAGCTTTCAGCTTGTTTACGTTTTGGTTGCCAATTGTTTGGACTACGTCGGTCTCCCTGTTAATTTATTTATTTTTCATAATTTTTCTTCAGCTTCGCAAAAGTCTCTCACAGATTCATTCCACACGCGATGCGCGAAATGTTGAATATATTATTATTAATTTTAATTTAGAGCTTCAACTATTTAGTAATTGCATTATTTTTGTTGTATGCGCTACAGCTGAGTCCACTGGCTATGAAGCCGTCAACGACAAGGCACAGCTTGGAACAGCAGAAGGCACTCGTCGCAGCAATGCGTTCCACACCACAGCCGGATACGCCAAACAAGGATTTGGAACAGCCCTTGCTTAAGCTAACAGGTCTACCCGAGTTCGACGAGACTAAAATTCCTGAACTGGCGCCACTCAGCGCCGATATTGAAGGTGAGTGGGCTAGCTAAACAATAAATATTCTTCCTATTACATTTTATACTCTTTGTTCCCACAGCCGAACTGAAGTCCGATGTAAGTGCTCCCACGCTCAGCTCCACGACAGTTAAGTTGAGCGATCACGATTATAATTCCGATTCGGATGTCTATGCCGAGTGCCTCTCGCTGAATAGCATCAAGCTCTCGGCGGATCAGTCTGAGTTGGAAGCTTACTCAAGCGCCTTGAATGAAGTGCTGGAACAGCAGTTGTCGAATGCGACGGCCACAACGCTGGACAATACGCTTAGCGAGGCGAGTACGGCTCATAACGATAGCTGCGAGCCCATGGACGTGGATGATATAAATGAAACAATGGAAATGCTGAAGGATGTGCTGGCTCCAGAGGATCATCAACTGCTACAGCAACAGTTCCTAGGAAGCGCAATACAGCAAACCCAAAATCAACAGCTACTGCAAATGGCGCAATCAGAAGAGCACCACAAGAGGGAGGAATATCAAGAGCATCATAAAGTGGAAGATCTGCAGCAGTCGAAACAAGAGCAGAACACACAACTGGAACAGCCAATGCCGCAACCAAAGCCCATTTCAATTTCCCCACCTATATCAGTACAGCACATGTCAAACAAAACCGAGGAGCCTGTGCAAACAGTTTCAGCTCTAGACACTCAATCCGTAGCTGAAATTGAGGATAAACCTACACATAATGATCAACCGCTGGGTGAATTAGTAGAAACTCCCACTCCAGTTTCTCCTTCGCCGCCATTGGCTACACTGCAAGTAGCGCCAACAGCTGTCTCACCTGTTCTTTCTGCAATGCCCCAAGTGGAGGACCAATTAGTGGAGGAGCCCATACCGGAATCCACTCCAGTGCCACCAGTGGAAAAGCTACCCTTATCGCCGCCCATACCCACGCTTCGCGCGAAGACAGCTAAAGAGTTGGAAGAGCTGATGGCTTTGCAACGACACGTCCAGCCGCTAGAGGAATTAGAGCAGTCAGTACAACACATGTCAAAAAAAACCGAGGAGCCTGTGCAAACAGTTTCAGCTCTAGACACTCAATCCGTAGCTGAAATTGAGGATAAACCTGCACATAATGATCAACCGCTGGGAGAATTAGTAGAAACTCCTACACCAGTTTCTCCTTCGCCGCCATTGGCTACACTGCAAGCAGCGCCAATAGCTGTCTCACCTGTTCTTTCTGCAATGCCCCAAGTGGAAGACCATTTAGTGGAGGAGCCCATACCGGAATCCGCTCCAGTGCCACCAGTGGAAACGTTACCCTTATCGCCGCCCATACCCACGCATCGCGCGAAGACAGCTAAAGAGTTGGAGGAGCTGATGGCTTTGCAGGGATACGCCCAACCGATAGAGGATATAGAGCAGTCAGAAAATGATGTAGCTACTAAGGATAGTAGCTCACCCAAAAAGGAGGAAAGTTTGCAATCTTCTACGGCCATACCCATTGCTTCTGTTGTGCCCAAACCAAAGTTATTCCCAGCGCTTGAATTAAATATAAGCGACTCGTCACAAGGACCTTGCTCAGCGCCTGTATCACCCACCTTCCCAGTCAAGTCACCTGAAGAGTCGCCTACACACTTTCCACGCTCGCCGCGTGCCCCGGCAGAGCGGGATGAGATGCCCTATCTGGAGCCAGCCGTTGAGCAAAAGGAGTGCCTAGCCGGTGTCATAGCGAAATCACCGTTACCCATACAATTGACGGTAACGAAACCCAGTCCAGAGAAGCCGCGGCAGGATCAGCAGCTGAACACAACTATTCCTTTGGGTGGAGGCTCACCACTTAATGGCACCTTCGACAGTGCCACTGTGGAGTCGTTTGAGGCGGATGCTGAACGTTCTTCGCGTCGTACATTTGGTGTACCGCTTGATGCAAGCTTGGAGCGGCAGCGCCGTACATTCTCGGTGGTTCTAGATGAGCCAGTCGAGCACCAAGAGATACCTAATCGGCACAGCAATTCCAATGCATCCCAGATCAAGGAAGATGATAATCAATTAAATTCCACTTATGGCATGCCACTGCAAGCAGCCCCGGCGGAGCAGCGACGCACCTTCTCCGTGCAAAACGATATACAGCGGATGGAACAGCCGAGCATGCGAAAAACCTTTAACCTGCAGCAGGAAGCATCGCCTGCAATGGAGGCCACCGAAGAGAACATCATGTCTGATGGATTTGAGCCTATGGATGTAGATGTGTCTCTGCGTGTCATTACTAATTCGGAACAGTCTACGAAATGTGGCAACTTTGCCGCCCAGTTGGCCGAGGCCCAAGCTGTGGCACTGCCATCGGCACCGTCGTCGCCGCCTTTGCCCGCACAACAGCATGCCCAGCGCCAAAAGCAGCTGGAACGAGAACATCGCTCATCCCCGCCGCTGCCTGCCCAGCTCAAGCGTCCGTCCATACACAAGGATATGCCAGCCAACGCAACGGTTGTGCTCGACGAGCAGATGCTGTCTATGAAAGAGCAACTCAGTGCCGGCGACGAAAAAGAGGATGTATTTGTAGAGCACTTTGGTGCCATGTCTCCCATTTCGGACGAGCTCTTCAAGCAGCCACAATGCATCAGTACCTTCGCCAAGGCCAACAGGAAAGCGTCCATCCCAGACAGCGTTCTCCAACAGGAACAGTTCTATGATGCAGACTTCCAAGATGGCGCCAGCAACAATAACAGTAAGTAACGCTCCTTTCTATAATACTAACATTGCATCTAGGCTAGTAAAATACCCTCACACTCATTAGAGATGAACGCATGTCTATCTTTACTAATAGTATGCCATATGAATTAATATACATACATATATGTATATAAAGTATTAGAAACACATCCTGCCAAATCGTAATCCTATCACATCACGCGCTCATCTCTAAATACATAGAATAATTCTGCTCCCCACTGCCTCATGGCAACATTCTTCGAGGAAATACACTACTGTTATGTTCGTGACCTTAGCTCATCAGCTACAAATGCGTGGGAGATGGGGTTGCCACCTCGGCTTTGGCATTTGAACTTGAAATGCCGAGGGCCGAGGTTTCTTCATTTGCATGTACCGCTGCGGCCCGCATGACCAGGCAGCAGCGTCTAGCTATAAAAATAAATCACAACATGCAAGGCAATGAACCTGAACTTCAGTTCCATAACATAACTGCATGCAAATAGGAAGGGAAGCTACAAAAACAATGTGGCGTCAATTAAGCGCATAATTTTTGACTGCACCACTGCTGTCCGCATGGTTTTGTTGGCTTTCCTGCATTTTAATGCAGCCGCTGTGTTTCGAAATGCCGCATTGCCCCTTCGGACATCCACGCACTCTCACACACACTAACGCTTTAGAGTGAAATAGTGTGACGTTTTTGTCTTGCGCCCTCACGCCCCCTATCTGGCAACTCTCTTATTGACACTCTCGCGCTCTCCGCGCAGTTGAACCCTTATCAGCATGCCGTAATCGCCGCAACAAAATAAACTCATTTTGTCTCCACTGTGACGTCACGCTACCAATTGATGGACTGTCGTCTGTGAACGTGTGCCTCCGATGAGCGCATTTATATTTTCGGGTAATTAACGAAAGGCGTTGTCTAATAAGAAAATTGCTCATACAAGCAAAATAATGTCATTCATTCAATGAGTTTTGTCTGTCTATATCGAGGTTTACACTTAATTAACGTAGGAATTTTCGAATTGTGCGCAGTTATCGTTATCGCTGACTAAGCAAATGCAGCTCTGCTCTATGAACATAAAAAGATCATATCGATAGAATGTATCTCACATCATTCAAAGCTACAACTGAAGTTGAAAAAGAGGGGTGAGAAATACAGTAAGCCCCAGCTAACACTGAACAGAAGTGAATCGAAAACGAAAATATTTCCATGAAAAACATTTATTTTGCCGGTGCATAGTTATAGTCTCATTATAGCACATTGCACTCGTACATTGTCTGTCTCACTCTCCCAGATACAAACACAAAAAGCATGAGAATCTTGTATAGAACTTGCCCATGCACTTTTACTACGCCAGTCAGCAAGGCAGCCCCAGAACCTACAACGTGTACACAACACATACTCACGCTCATATTATTTTACTCTCATCATATGGCATGGCGCGCGCTCTCCTCTCTCTCTTTCTCTCTCGACGCTGGCGCATCGCACTTGCTCATTGCATACGCGTCACTGTCACACACTCCAGTCAGAATCCAACTTGACTAGCGGCTCTCCGTGGACTCTCTCTGACTCAGTTTGTGTCAATGTGTGCGTGTGTCTATGTGCCTGCGTGCGCTGGTTTTCTTATTGGCATCGGAGAAAAGTAAGCATATTAGCATTCCATTTCAGTTAGTTTTCAACATTTGACGTTGTCGCCACAGCCGCTTCCCGCGTCGAACAGTCGTTGAACAAAAAAAAAAAACAACGTCTACGCCTCTTTCTTTTTTGTGGAATAATCGCTAAATAGTAAATGTAATTGGAAATTTTTAAGATTAAAACAAATATTTATTGTATTGACTATGTTTGGAAAATGTTTGCGCTACGTTTTCTGAGTGAAATTTGTGAAAAATTAACCATACGCTAAGCAGCTGGCCACACTTCTATAAAAACAACAATAACTCGCGCAGTTACAGAAAAGTGTCAATGACAAAATGCGAAAGAAACAAAAAGGAAAAAAGCATAAATAAAGCCACAAGCTGAAGACGTAGACTTAAGTAAAAAGTTGTATTTTTTTCCACTGAGAGCGAGAGCGTAAAAATTTACTGTGTGTGTGCGTGCGTGTGCAAGTGCTTTGCATTGTGTGTGGTTGGTTGTATATGCGTGCGTGTGTGGGCGATGCGTGGTTGTGATTAACATTGAGTATTTTACTAACTGTAAAAAATCTTGCAAATGCAAAATATGTAACGAAATGGACGGACACACGCTATTAAAAATGCAGCGCATTGTAAAAAGATTTCCCGCGAGTGTTTTCTCATGCGCTAGCTCTCTGAGCACTCTCGCTCTCTCTTTTACGCTCGCTCTCTCTTGTTGCTTTGTGTCTTGTCAATGCATCAGTTTGTCAATTGATTCGCCGTACAAAAACAAGAAGAACAAAATTCAACCCACTTCCCTAGGGCCTTCATACTACATACGCTTGCAGAAAATGACTCACAATCCGTAATTGCGGCTTCGGTTTTTGTTTTGTTCGCGAAATGTATTTGGCAGAAATTATGGTTATATTCTAGTTGTTTTGTTTTGCTTTGCACCCTTTGGAAGTTGAGTGACCCGCATTCTCTATTCGCTATCGATGTATCTGTATTGTGTTTATCTAGGCCTGCCCGGGTTTCGCTTCTTACTATTTTTAAAGCTGCTTCCAATTGGCATTTGTTTATGTTGCGGCGCATGTTGGCCGATTTAATGGGACACACCTCACTTTAGGGCCACGGATGGGAGAGGGGCAACCCCCCTAAAGGGCAGGGCACACCTTGAGTCATTCTGCATCGTATTTAAATAATGTCGCATTCGTTGCCGTCATTTCCCTTCCGCTTTTGTTTGCAAAGGTGAAGCACAAAGAACAAGAGACAACAGATTTCAGATGCTTTCTGGGCATTATGCGCTGCACATACGCAAATATTGGGGAACATTGATACAGAGAAGCGTTATGTAAAACAAATGAATAACAAAAATATGTTAAATTATCAGGAATATATGTATTTTTTAACAAATTCAGGCATCTTTCTCCTTATCTTATCTTCAAATATTTCAAAATATTTGTGGCAAACTAATTCATTTAGAAATTATTGTTCATTGCACATTAATAATTCTCCTATGTCTCAACAACTTTCTACGCCAATAATTGTCATGTGCCATTATTTTTTCATTTTTGCTTTATCTATGCGACTTATAGCCCAGTCGCTATACATTAATATATTTATAAAGAGTGATCCTCAAATCTGATATAATATAATGAGTTCTATTTATGTATTTCCATTTGTGATCTAACTTTTGTATTTATCTATTCTCTTTTTCATTGAACAACAACAAATTGCACGCGCATGGTCTCATAACTTCCACACACGATCTACACGCACGTTCCACCTCCAAAGTTATACTCAATTCATCTGATTTCGATTATCTGTACACAAAAGGCAGCAACAATGCGCCCGTCGATCGGAGCTCTTTGCTTTTGAAATTTGATCCACTTTTGGGTGCTCCGGTGCCAGTGAATCAGTTGCCGCAACAGGAGCAAGCATTGCTCAACAAACTCAGCAACAACAACAATTTAGCACGGGCATTGAGTCCCACCTTAGAGGAGCACGAAACAAGCGGCAGCAACCACTCATTTGCAAGCGAATCAAGTGCCAAAGGAGCCACTGGAGCTCAAAAGGATTTCAAGCCGCCAGTGGATAGAACAAAAGTGAGTTGTGTATGCCAATTGTCTGTTATAAATAACACTTTAAATCGTATCTCTTCCTTGCAGAAACATGCTAAAATGAGTGTGGACGTTATCGATAACGATTGCAACAAAACCTTCGATAATTCAAGGTGGGTAAAGCAACAATTTAAACATCTTGAATGCATTTGTAATATACTTTATTTTATTTATTAGTCTGAACTCGGAGGAAAAAACACACAAGTACCACAATATGGATGAACTGGAGAAGAAAATCAAAAATGAAGTGTAAGTAGTAATAATCCCAAATATGCGAAAAATAATATAAGAAAGAAATGGTCTTTTAGCACCCGCTCCGAGGACATTGAAAAAAAACTCAAAGAGGCCGAACAGCGCGAAGAGGCGCTGGTCAAACGGATTACAGAAAAGGATAAAATAAATGCAAAACTCAAGTGAGTTATATCTGAATTATATTGGACTTGAAAGAGAATCACTAAACTTACAATCCACACATACAGCGGCGTCATTGAGGCCTACGAGAAAGCGATCGCAGAACTTATACATGACAAGGAGCAGTTGGTGCAAAACCATGAAAGGCAAATGCAGGAAGTGCAAGCAGATCGTGATGCCAACTATCATCACTTAACGTCGCTGGAAACGACATTCTCAGATCTCCATGTGTAAGCAAAAAGAATAATAAGAATAATAATATACATATATACTAATCTTATTGCTATCAATTGATAATTATAGCAAGTACGAAAAAAGCAAGGAGATGACCGCTCACCTGAAGCAGATCGAGGAGAACCTGCTGGAGGAGAAGAAGAGATCACTGGATAAATTGCGACAGCAGGAGCAACGATATGAGCAAATGAAAAGCCATGCCATGCAGCAAATGGAAATGTATATAAATTCTCAACCATTAGCTAATCGTCAAATTAACACACCTCTTTCTCTCTCTCTCCCTTAATTCTCTATGAAGTGCCAACAAAAAGCTGGCCCTTCTTACAAAAGAGCACGCGGATGAAATGAAAAAGTTGAAAGCTTTACTCAAAAAGGAGGAAGTGTCGCGCATTTCAACGGCAGAGCAACTGCAGCAAAAATCAAGGGAGAATGCGGATCTGCTAAAGATATGCGAGGAGCTTATCTATGATAAGGGACAAGGTGGTAGTAGTTAAACTTCACCCGAGTGGATTATTTTGCGGCCTGAATGTATTTTCTACATATATTTTACGCTGTTAACGCGCACACATACATGCTCTCTCTCACAACCATACACACATAGAAACACTCACATACTACGGCATGTGGAACGCATGTTTGTCGCATGTTCATTCACCCATTCGCGTACTATCTCATTACATTTTGTAATTTTTGTTGTGTGCTCTCGTGAATTGATTGAGAACTTCATATTAAATCTCAATTATTAAGCTGTCGTCTATTTTGAACTGGAGGACTCTCCCCAAACACTATGTCTAACTATTCATATATATGTATATTGTACTACTTCTAGATTTTTAGTTTACACACACAACACCAGCAACAACAACAGTAGCAGTAACAGTGCGCCGAGCTGCAAATGAGTTCCACACAAAAGTCGAAATCCACACACTCGCCTCACTGCTGGGTGTTCGCTCCCCTCTCCTCAAAATGTTACTAATTTCTTTCGAATCTGCCCTTTGTTAAAGTTTCATGATATTAATATGTTATTTGCTGAAAATTCGAGTTGATTTTCATGCTAAATATCAAATAATACTTTTCCCCATACACAAACAGACACACTCACATACTTTGAATTGTTTGTTGTGTTTTATTGATTGATGAAAATTTGAAAGAAACTTGGCAACAACTAAAATAGAGATGAAAACAGCGTACGCTCGAGGCGTGCCTTTATTAATTGTTTAAGTTTAATGTTAGTTTAATTTAAATTAAAAAATTTGTAATAATTGTATTAAGCTTGAAATTCTGTATTACATAATAGTACTAAAACAAATCAAAGCATAGAAAAAACCATAACGAATCATTACAAAAAAGAAAAAAAACTATTTATGCATTAAAGAAAAAATCTAATTTTTTGTTTCAATTACAGCTTTATATGAATTTTCATTTGCCTTGCACTGAGAGTGTTTGCCTTAGAAAAGCAATAGTCAAATTTAAAAGGACCGCGTGTGCTTTAAGAGATCCTCGAACCCTCCTTTTCCATATCCTTGTCCACCTCTCCAAACACGCGATCCATACAAATTTCGAGCATCTTCTATTGTAGCACGCTTTGTAGAGACAACACCGCCTCTAAGAACTATAAATGAATTTTACTTCCATTTATGACATTTATTAAGATGTAAGAAGCTGAGAAACAGAAGAGAGAAAATAACCTTACAAAGTTGTTAACACACACAAATAAACAAAAGAATTGTATACAAACATTTGTACCCAGTCCATGTAATCGAATATTATGCTACTATACCAACATATATAACGGTATACATATACTATATATTTTTCTAAAATTGTAGCATTCATTAACACTCGCGCTTTAAAAAAAATTGAAAACCTTTGAGAGAAAAAGAAAACGCAAATTCATTTTGTTGTTTGAGATTTAAAATAAGAAGAGGAAATGATATATATCAATGCGCTGTAAAAAATACACATAATATATAGTATTAACGACGTGCTGGCACATTCATAATATGTGCAGCGGCATGTGCATGTAAAGGTGATGAACAAGTTGCATAATTCAATAAATACAAAATATGTACGAGTAATGGTAAAAGAATTTTTATTTGTATTTTCAAACTGAGCAAAGCCACAAATGTGGCAACGCTGCCCCCAGCTTTTCCGGCAGCCTTTTGTTATCAATGTTCTATATTATGTGTGGCAACGCTGGTAACAGCTGATCTACGATCTTGAACCGTCCTTCTCTCTCACTCTTATCAAACGAAAACAAAACAACTGAACAGAAACTAAAAGCTGCGCATTTGAAGCCAATCAAGTGCTTACATAATCTAATCAACAGCTCACACTTCACGTCATGAATTTCGCCGGCAAAGTTGTGCTCATCACAGGAGCCAGTTCCGGCATTGGCGCTGCCACAGCAGTGAAGTTTGCCAAATACGGCGCTTGCTTAGCTCTCAATGGACGCAATGCAGAGAATCTGAAGCAGGTGGCGGAACAATGCAGTGCAGTTGGTGGCGCAGCACCAACGCTTGTTGTTGGAGACATCAGCAAGGAAGCGGATACGGATCGTGTATGGCAGCAAACACTCCAGAAATATGGGAAGCTAGATGTTCTAGTCAACAATGCGGGCATTCTGGAGTCGGGAACCATTGAGAACACCAGTCTGGAGCAATACGACCGTGTGATGAACACCAATTTACGTGCCATCTACCAACTGACAATGCTCGCCACACCAGAGCTGATCAAGACCAAGGGAAACATTGTCAATGTATCCAGTGTGAATGGGATTCGCTCCTTTCCCGGCGTGCTCGCCTATAACATCTCCAAAATGGGCGTCGATCAGCTGACACGCTGCGTCGCCCTGGAGCTGGCAGCTAAAGGTGTGCGTGCCAATTGCGTGAATCCCGGCGTGACGGTCACAAATCTCCACAAGCGTGGCGGCATGGATGAAGTGACGTACCAAAAGTTCCTAGAGCACTCGAAAACCACACATGCCTTGGGTCGACCCGGCACCACAGAAGAGGTGGCGAATGCCATTGCGTTTTTGGCCAGCGATTTGGCTAGCTTCACCACGGGTGTCAGCCTGGCTGTGGATGGCGGCCGCCATGCCATGTGCCCGCGTTAATCATATTCAAGGAGTGCACCGAAATTCAGAATTTATGCATTTATTTTGTGACTGTCAAATAAAGATGTTTTCAAGTAAAGTGAATATCCTATTAAAAGCCGTATTAACTTAAACCTAAAGATAAAGCGGGTGAAGATCAAGGCGCCTGCCTGCCGTTAATTAGAAGAGTCCCATCGGATAAACTAGAAGTCCGACTAGCTTTTGCCTAGTAGGAATTCGTACTAGAATTCTTAGTTTTTTTTTCACAGAAAAGCTGTCATTTCAACCAGAATGTAGCCCAATTGGATGTATGACACATTTGTTCCAATTGGAATACTATATAATCAAATTAGATAGTCATCTGCGTATTAATAAATGCTTTTCATTTTATTCGCATGATGTTCATTTCATTCTAGCTTTTATCGTGGGCACATAGCATGACGACCTCCATCAACGGCCAGATTAACGCCTGTGGTAAAGCTGGCATCGTCGCTGGCGAGGAATGCGATTGCAGCAGCTACTTCCTCGACATTGCCGGGGCGACCCAGTGCATGCGTTTCCTTGGAGCGCTCCAGGAACTTTGCATAGTTTTCATCATTGAGACCGCCACGTTTCTGTAGCTCCGTGATAATCACGCCAGGATTGACGGAATTAACGCGTACGCCCTTGGGGGCCAGCTCCAGGGCAACACACCGCGTGAACTGATCCACCGCGGACTTGGACATGTTGTAGGCGAGCACGCCGGGAAATGCGCGCAAGCCACAGACACTGGACACATTGACAATACTGCCCTTCGTCTTGATCAGCTCCGGTGTGGCCAACATGGTCAGTTGGTACACCGCACGCACATTGGTGTTCATCACGCGGTCGTACTGAGCCAGAGATGTGGTCTCAATGGTGGCCATTTCGATGATGCCGGCATTGTTGATCAGCACATCCAGTCTTCCATACTGCTTCAACGTGGCTGCCATAATCTGCTCTACATCCGCCTCTTTGTCCATGTCCGCTTGCACCTGCAGTGCCGGCGCACCGCCCACAGACAGAATATTATCCGCCGTTTCTTTCAGTTTTTCCACATTGCGGCCCACAATTACCAAAAGGCCGCCGAGGCTGGCCAGGTGTACGGCAGTGGCTGCACCAATGCCAGAGCTGGCACCTGTCACAATGATTACCTTATCTTTGAAATTTGGCATATTTATGCTGCGCTAGGTGATGCGACTGGCTTTAGTAGTGGCTCAATCACTAATGATTCGGCCATTTGACATTGATGTTGTCAGTAGGCAGAAAGCCGATAAGAATTCATTCGGTGAGTCGAGCCAGTGTTGCCGATCACGCAAAAGGTAGCAAGAATAATTAGATAAATTCAAGTTCAAAGTTGTGAAATTCGAATCGAATTCAAGTCGATAACAAGTTAAATCAATAAACCACTATTTTTGTTTTTGCTCTCACTCGTGCTAAATTTAAATCGTGATTAAAGTCGCTAATTGAGTTGTATATGCTGAGTATTGCTACTATTTTTAATAAATGCCAAAATATACATGCTTTAAGATACAATTTTAACGTGGGCACATGGCGTGTCGGCCGCCATCTACGGCTAGGGTTACTCCCGTAGTAAAACTGGCAGCATCGCTGGCCAAAAACGCAATCGCTGTGGCTACCTCCTTTACGTCACCGGGCCGACCCAAGGCATGCGTAGTCCTCGAATGCTCCAAAAATTGTTGATAGGTTGCCTCGTCCATTCCACCACGCTTGTGTATTTCTGTGATAATCACGCCAGGGTTGACGGAGTTCACACGCACGCCCTTGGCAGCCAGCTCCAAGGCGACGCAGCGCGTGAACTGGTCCAGGGCTGCCTTAGAGATGTTATAAGCTAAAACGCCGGGAAAGGAGCGTATGCCGTTCACGCTGGACACATTAACAATGTTGCCCTTGGTCTTCACCAGCTCTGGTGTAGCCAACATGGTTAGCTGGTAGACAGCACGTACATTGGTGTTCATCACGCGATCGTACTGACCCAAAGAAGTATTCTCAATGGTACCTCTTTCTAATATCCCCGCATTGTTGACCAGCACATCGATACGTCCGTGCTTAGCCACCGTAGCCTTAACAATTTGCTCCACATCCGCTTCCTTGTCCATGTCCGCCTGCAGCTGCAGCGGAGCAGCGCCACCAGCAGCCAGAATATTATCCGCTGTCTCCTTTAGTTTGTCCACATTGCGGCCAACGATGGTGAGCAGGCCACCCAAACTAGCTAGATGGACAGCTGCCGCTGCTCCAATGCCAGAGCTGGCGCCGGTCACAATAATTACTTTGTCCTTGAAAGTCGACATCACAAGCTGCGATCCAAACGACCTATGGCAGGTGGTATCGATAATAAGCTAGAACGATAGCCTTATAAGCACAGCTGATTTTGTTGAGAAAGCTTTCTCCGATCAGCTGTGCAAAGCTTTCCACTTGCCACTCCGGAACCCAACTGATTGGAATGTAATAAACAAGTTCCACTATTGTTTCTAAATTTTGTTGTTATAATATCAAACGAATTGCACTGTTTTTTTAAACTTAGATGTTGTTTTTATTCTCTTTAAAAAAACCGCTACGAATATGCTGCTCGTATTGTTGTTGTGTGGGCGCTTCTTAAGACTCGTAGCCATATGACTTGATAATCTTGTTGAAGGGTTCAGCAGCCTTGGCAATGTTCTCGCGCGCCTTCGCTGTCAACTTCTTCATCTCTCTGTTGTGCTTGAGGGTGATGCGGAGCTTGGATTTGCGCTTGCGCTCCAAACTCTTGATCACATCCTGGTAATGCCAGCCCACCTCGTGCGACAGACGTCCAACCTGGCAGTATTTACGGTCGGAACGCAGGGTCAGCACGCGCAGAGCAATGGGTACAACAACACGGCGACGCTTGTCGTAGGGCGATGGAATACCATCGAAGACACGCAGACGAGCGAGAGCAGCCTGGCCACGCTTGGTCTTGTGTGGGATCATGCCTGGAATGCCAAAAGAATATATATTAGCGAAATATTCAATGGGTATTATATAGATATTAAAGTGACTGTAGGGATCAGTTGTTTGTTGGTTACACGATTTCTCGTTCAAATAATGTAGGTAAGATATTAATTAATCATCATGGTAAGAGCTGAACCTGATCAGCTAAGGTTGCACAAACGTACCTGCAATAAGAATAACAACAATTAGTAAAGGTTTATAGCTTACAAATATTTTATAGAATATTAGAATTGTCTGCACTCAGTTCGGTTTTGTTTACACGGCTTTTCTCTACGTTCAAATAATGTAGGTAATAAATTTTGCACATCATGGTCAACAACAAACTGTGAGGCTTGACATAACTTGACTTGACCATAACGCACCTCGTACAGCCTTGTAGAAAATTCTGGATGGAGCACGGAAGTGGAAGGGACCACGCGCTGGGTTAACGTTGCAGCGTTTGCGCAAATAGGCCAAAAACTTAATTTTGTTTCTGTAGAAGTGACCAGAAAGGTTCAGCTCCTCGCAACGCACAACAGCCACCTTGCCGCCTTGCAACAGGTACTTGGCTACCACGGAGGCCAGGCGGCCAAGCAAATGGCCGCGTCCATCGATAACAACGGTCTATAATAAAAACAAATTTGTTTTAGCATTTACAACAAAAAATTAGGTTATGTTGAGCGACAGGGCATAAACAAATGTGTGCAGATTCATAAAATAGATAATTGAATTTCACATATCCATTTGGTATCAACAACAAAATTTAAAGCACTTGCTCCTCACATGCAACTATCCATTTTAAGTAGCACTTCCGCGCCTGCCATTTTTTTGACTGGGATTGGGCACGTGTACACGAACACAACTTTTATGAACTAAAACACAACGCTACATCACAGTTTAAGTCCACAATAATGCACATTTATACATAGCACACAGTTTCATGAGTATTTTGCACACATTTGTAACATTGCCCCATCCCGCAAACATAGTTTTATTTGCCAAAATTCTGGCACTTACCCTATTCGTTAAACCAGTCATGTTTAAGAACCGCACGGAAAGAAAGCGGAAACAGCTTTGACAGCTCAAGCGTCATACAGCAGGGTTGCTTTGACCAGTTGCATAGAAACAAAAGCTCCTTGATACAGGTATGAAATCGCTATTGTTGACAATCGTATATTATCGATTACTAATTTTGATGTATCGTTTTATTTTTTTGTGTATGGTCACTCCGTTTTAAGATTTATTGTTAGGTGTATTTTAGACGGCGGCCAAAGCGGATCGTTTGGCTCTCGCGGTGCCAATTTGTTTACAATAAAACTAAATGAGACGAAAATATAAATAAATATTTATTGAAAACGTGCTACCAAGCAATATTAATGCAAATTTAACGCGTGTGTGTGTGTGCTTGTGCAAAAAGTGTGTTAAGCACACAAAGATCTAAGTAAAGAGCTTTGTGTCCGTGTGTAGGTGTGTGCTCTTATTCTGTTCAATTTGCCCCCCAAATCAGAAACAACAAATAAGCAATAAACCAACGGGATCAGCAGCATAGCAGCGACGTCGGCATCAGCACTAGCAGAACATCGACGATTTAAAAGTCAACACCTTATAAGGCAAGTCTTTATTTTATTATAAATGTATATGCTCCGGAGGGGAGGGCGGGGGCAGGTTGCTCATTGGCATACAAATTTTAATTGTGTTAACATGCCGACAATGTTGTTTGATACAATAATGCAGTATTATTCTTGCTATTTGATTAAATGCAATTTATTAAATAAAAAAAATTGTTGAATAGCTTTGTGCATTCTCTCGTTTCCTTTCTCTCTCTCTCACACACACACTCCCTTGAGCTGACCCGTTTAACTATCTTTTGACGTTATGCCTTTCCCCCTATTTTCGGAGGCGCAAGTTTTCATCCGTCTTGTGGTTTACTTTTTCCTTTTGCTAATTTTTAAATTGGGTCAATGCATGCGTTGGACAATTTACTTGTTTTTCTTTTCAGCGTTCACCTCACATGTCTTTTGGTTGTTTTGTGTTGGTTTGTTGTTGTCGAACCAGTTTCTTAACCTTGTTTCCTCTCCAAGTGCAATTGTCGCTTGACTCTTGCTTTTTGACAATTTGAATGTTCTACTTTTTCGCGACAAAATTCGGTGGGTTTGAGTGTGTGTGTGAGTGTTTGTGTTTTGGTTTGTGTTGCCAATGACAACTTAATAGACGAACGCTGGCTTTATAACGGCATTAATGAGATTTGCTGAATTATGTTCAGCTAACATGCGAAGGAAAAATAGACACAAAAACAAAAACAGAAAATGGAATTCTTTTTTTTTATGTATTCAATATAGTGAAATTAAATGCGTGTTCATTATATCAACGCCTAGCAACAAACACTCCTTTTCTTTATTCGTGTCACTCTTCGGTCACAAAGGAAAATGATGACTCCTAACTCTCGTATGCATATGTATTGATAAATGCGTGTGTATGCATATTGTGGACTCAAAGTGCTTTTTATAGGATTTATAAAATTCCAATCAGAGTCTCAGTGATAAAAGAGAACGATCAGCTGATCAGCTCAGTGCCGTTGCCAGTGGTGGTAAACGTTACGATTTGTCGCGCTGCTGATTAACGTGCTAGAAACATGTGAAACAACAAGAATATAATTTAATTCTAAATGTAAGTATATAATATATTTATGTATATAAACGGGCTGTATTTTATTTAATCTTGCAGATGTCTAACTTGAACTTCTATGAACTGCTTAATGCGAACGCAACGGCAACATTTGAAGAGCTTAAGCGCAATTATAAGCAATTAATACTACAATGTCATCCCGATAAATTACAACAACAACAAACTGTAGCTGTAACTGTAACCGCGAACGAGAGCGACCCCAATCGAGAGAGCGACAATAATTTCAATGCGATAAACGAAGCCTGGAATACGCTTAAAGATCCCATAAAGCGTAAACACTATGATGCCGAATTATTGCAGTCGAAGTTTGAAAAACACAACAATATCTATGCCAGCGTAACGCTAAGCGACATGCACAGAACTCGCGTCGAAATGGCTGAAGACGACGAAGAGGGGGAGAGTGAGAATGAGAATGAAATCGAGACAGACAAAGAGTCGGCAACAACAACAGCACCAGCAGCAGCAGCAAAGTGGAGCTCGGCCTATGCGTATGATTGTCGCTGCGGCGGACAATACGTGCTGCTGGACGATGAGTCACAAAGAGAGCAGCAGCCGAGGGCAAGTGAAATGATTGTCGAGTGCAGCGAATGTTCTCTAGTGATAATTGTGAAACCAGACGCAAATATATCATAAAACTGTAATACCCACATATACATATATGTAAATAAATTGTAAAACCAAACCGTTCTTTTATCGTTTGTGGCTTTAAATAGGAAACAATAGCAATATTGATTCGAGCTATCGAATTAAGCGCTGATTGTTGTCGCTTTTAATCAGTTTCTTGAACCTTGGGCCCAGCGACTCATTTTTATATGCACGCAAAACTGGTTGTATCGTGCATACTTAATGCCCTTCCTTTCTTTTCATTTCTTGTTGCTTGCCCAACGCCAAAGCACACCAAATGAAATGATGTAATATTTTGGTATCGTGTACACATAATTTGGGATTGCAGTCACTGTCAACCATTTTTCATTTCCGTTGTGCAAAATAAACGTCTTTATTAATGCTGTTTATGTCTCTGACGCGTGTGAATTGTCTTCGGGTGTTATGTGGGCCACATTCAAATTGCCAAATGCGATTAGGTCTAGCCAAAAAAACGAGAAAAACCGATAAAACTGCTTCCCCCACTCAGGCGTAATGTGGCAGCTTATGCGGGTTAATTTTGGGTTGTGTTGCTCCACTGTGCAGTTAAATTGATGCTGTTCATTTAATTTCACGTCTCTTTCTACACAGCTGTTTGAAGTTGGATAGTATTTTTAACTGAACAGCAAAGTTTGTTGACTTTTTCTGTCGAATCGCTTAAGTTCTAGAAATGGCTACAAATAACAGTTTTCAACAGTGAACCGTTACCTCAACTAAATCCATTTTAGATATGTGTACATTCGTACATATATTTATTACGGCTATTTACACACATTTAAGCGGCTTTTGTGGTGTATGTATTTTAACGTAATTACTGTCAAATATTTTTTTTATTTTTACATACAATACATATATTTTTCGAATTCGAATAACCTCGCCTTGCTTTTACTGATCTGATGATGTCAGCGTGCACAAAAATACAAATATAAACATTTACCTCTATACGCTACACGCTCACTGGCAATTTTATATTGGTTTATTGTATATTATTGCAAAGTAATTTGCATGCTGTTTTCCTCTCCTAACAGCTCTCTTGGCTATCGCTTGCTCGCTCGCACATGTTTAGTGCATAAGTGCGTGTGCTTTATTGATAATTAGCGGTGTCTGAGCTTTCGTTTTCAGCTCGATACAAGTAGCGACTCGATTTCCACTTATTAATTCCGCCGACTGACGTGGAAAACAAAAGCGACTTAGCATGAACTAAGACACGTGCAATTGTGCTCTATTGTGTATATGTGTGCGTTTACGTTTATCTCTTTAGCATCTCTTACTTTAATAACCTTTTGACACACAAAAATTGAAACGCTTTAGCGGCTTCAGTTCCTGTAGATGTCTCTCTCTCTCTCCCCTTTCTTACTCTCTTTTCTCCATCTCTCCTACTACTATTGTTACGTACTGTTGTTGTGACACGCGCTACGATTTTAAAGATAGCGGCCGTGTGTAAATGTGTATGTATGTGTGCAATGGCCCACACATTATTAAAACGAACTCAGATTCAACACTAGCTCCAGCTCCGACTCCAGCTCCAGCTCGTCAACCGTCTCCGTCTACCACTTTCATTTCGTTTTCACTGCGCATTAAAGACGCTCGAGCAGCTTTAATTGCCCAAGAAAATGGCAGAGACAAACGAAACATAAAACACCGGCTGCAAATAAGAGACAAAAAAAAAGTAACAACAACTAACACGCGTTAGGTTTTTTGTAAAGAAAGCCCAAGAAGTTTGTGGGCCAGGAAATTGCGTGCAGCCAGGCGACAGACTGTTCGACAGTCTGTCATTGATACGAACTGTTATATAGTATTCTGTTATACAGTATTCTGACAATTGGTAAAAGAATGAAAAGTTCATTTTGAAATGAGCATTCAACCAGTATTGTAAAGCTTTCAAAGATGCTATTTTAAAATTTTGCAATGCCACAGAAAATATTCAATTAAATATATATTTTATTTTGCATAAATTGTTAAGTGCATGTCTGTCCATCGAAATGATTCACACACATATGTATTTATTGATTCAGCTGAATTGTGAAAGAACAGCCAAAGAAAACCGCAAAATGATATTCATAAGTGAGTGAGTGATAAAGGCAAATGCAGCTTGCCCACTGCCTGTGCCAGTGCCGGAGTAGGTCTTTTCTGTTGTTTCTTTTTTTTTATTGTTATTAAGCTATTGTTGTTGTTGTTGTTTTCTCTCTCTTTCATTTTTTTTTTTTTACCATACTGCTCACAATCTTTTCTTTTGTCTACGCTTTGTGTCTTTCTTTCGATTTTAATTACACAAAAGTGCCAATTAATTGTTGCTTTTATTTCAAACCTCGGAGGCACAGTCAGTCTCATTTGGAATTGTGTTCTGCATTTCAACAGTTTCGTCTCGATTTGAAGGTGTTGTGCGGATTGTGCGTGGCCTGGTGAAAAGATGGCAACAATTGGAGCGGATCGAGAGGAACATTTAAAGTACAGTGAATGCTCTATTAACGAACCAAATCCAACTTGTATTTACTTTGAATGAAAGGCAATCTAACCTATATCTTAGCCAGATCTTCATGGCAGTTTTCACTGTTTAACTAATCTGATTCTGCCTCATTGTTATTTTCCAGGCAAGCGCGTGCTCCACGCCAACGCAAAGACTTCAACCTGGCCGGAAGCGGAAGTGTCAAACCCAACGGCAACAACAACAATAACAACAACCACAACAACCTTTATAAGACTGAGCAACGGCCGTCCAAAAAGGCAGCACAAAAAATGGCATCTACTGGCGAAATTTGGCTGCAATGGTTCTCATGCTGTTTCCAACAGCAGCGCTCCCCTTCTCGCCGACCTCATCAACGCCTGCGAATCGATCGCTCGATGATCGGGAATCCTACGAATTTCGTGCACACCGGACACATTGGATCCGCCGATGTGGAGCTGTCCGCCAATCGGCTGAACGCGATCTCAACTCAAATGCAGAGCAAGGGCGGCTATGAGACAAACTCGATACATTCGCTGCACGTAAGTCGTTGCTACAGTGAATCACTGGAATGGGGGGCGGTGGAGTGCTGCACAAGTAGAGATCTACTTGGATGGATTGAGTCATCCATTTGAGTTTCTGCTATTGTTGGGTACATTTAATGTGCGAATCACGCTGATTGCAATTCGAAACGTTAACACTTAGCACCGACGTAAGGTGACAACCATTGGTTGGTGGTTACGGTGGTTTCGTTGTCGTTGTTGTTGTTACATTTACAGTTGTTGTTGTCCGTTCAAGGTGTAGCCAAATGACAGCAGAGTCTTCAACTTAATTCAGGCTTAGCTTAAATATATTTCATTCAGTTCAACAAAATCAATTATAACTATGGAGGGAAAAGCTCTGATTATAATATATAAAAATAATTTATGTCACCAATCTTTATGGAAAGCTTCTAGCCTTAGTCATTAAATTTAAGCTGCATCTGATTTATATTAACTCAAAATTAAGTTTAAGGCTAAAGCAAAGACGCCAAGTTGACAACTTTTTTTTTGGCCCGATAAGCAGCGGGTTGAGTTGTTAAACTTGATAAACAATTGGATTGCCTCGTCCCAAAAGACAGACAGGCCAAGCTCAAGAGGTCGATGCTCTCTACCCCAGAGGCAAACATCAGGTGTTGTTATGTATATGTGTGTTTGTGTGATTAAGATCCACACCCAAGTTTAGTCGAAATGTTCAATTAAGTTTCATGGCATTAGTATTAGTCGCATTTGTCTACATACGTTCATGCCATGCAACCATTTGGTGATAAGATCTCCGCCTGCTGCACTGACAGCCAGTCCAGGTTCGTTCGTGTCGTAGCTCTCTTTTATTTCAAGTATTAAACAATATCAAGTGCCCGGCCCCAGTTCTAGCTGTGGCCACGGTCTAGTACATCACTTAAACTACAGACGACAACAACAACAACAACAATAAATGATTAAATGTACAGTAAAAGCTCTCGGTGGTGAACAACGTGAACTTAATTTTTCACCAGACTGATTAAGGACTCTGTTTGCTCAGCTCACAAGCTGTTTATTTGCGAAACATGTTCGTTATATTGAGCCCTCACTGTATGTGCATATATTATCATTCTTTATTTATTTCTCTCGCCTTGCAGGCCTGCTGATGGAAAACCTCCACAACCAACGGCTATTAAAAGCATTTTGTGCAATTTTCTTCAAAACAACAACCAAAGTCGAAGAAGAAGAAAAATATAATAACTATAAAGGAAATACAGCAATCTTGTATTTAAATAATTGTTTGTTAAACGCGAGCGTGTTATCAGGCAGCGATGGTGACTAATCGAAGGAGGAGATGGAGGAACCAACTGCGTGGTTGCTGACAACGGAAATAGGTTCCACACACCAAGAACAACAACAAGAAGACGAATAAGAAGCATGTGGAATATGAGAACTGACAATGGACTCCATAATGTACCAGCTACTATTTACATAAAGATCAGGCGAATTAGCTATAAGTCGGTACTCTAAACCGAGAACTGTGTAGACATAAGAACTGTGTATGCCCTTTTTGTGAGTATTATATAGATGAAAAATCACAAAAAATGCAAATTTGTAATCTAAAAACAGTTCACAGTGAATCCAAAGTTGGTTTTTTTTTCGGTAATACATATTGTACTTAATGCCAAAACCAGATCAGTTAAGATCATTGTGCAGTTTATTTTTTCCTATAGAGCATGCGACATGCAAACAAAATATGAATAGATGTAACATCATTTTCCATTGTAAAACCCAGAGAACACAACTGCCTTATTTCAAATTGCGTAATGCCACACTGATCGAGATGGTAGATATATTTATATATATATATATATATATATATGATGTATATGTATAATTAATAGCTGTCTGTAGTATATATCAACTGTTGTGCTCGTTGACTAAGCAAAAAGCAATTTTACAGAGCTGATTTAGCATTTATATAATGTTCAAAGCTTTAAATGAAAAGTAATATAATAATATTAAATTGTCGCACAATCAATTTTCCAAAAAGCAGAAAATAAACAAAAACAAAATGTATAATTTATGATATTTATGAAACTCGAATATTTGTTTATAAATCAGAATGAAAGATATTGTAACTACTTTTTTAGAGTTATATTTACATGTATACAAGAATATTTATAAAACCGATTCAACCAATGCAGAATATAGTATAGAACGTGTACCTATATAGAGAGAAATCCCCCTTAAACATTCATTACAAATCCACTGCAGTTGTAGATATATATAATATATAAATAAGTAAACAAAAAAAAAAAAAAAAAAAAAAAAAAAAGAAAAATATGTAACAAATATAAAATTATGTATTTTTGGGTTGAAAACGTCGTCTGTTAACGACATAGACTAATTCTGTAAAAAAAAAAAAAGGATATTTAAGCAATAATTTATGGAAATATATATATAGAAAAGAAAATACACATTGCATTATGGTTAATAATAATAATCGGGCTATCGAATATTCACATATTTTACGCGGAGTCCCTTTTTGTGTTGGGAAGTGTCAAATATCCAGGAGTAATATAAATAACACAAATGAGCCCGATGAGATGGAGAGTATAAGACATTAGGGCTTAAAATATGTATTATCTTATATAATATAAATTCTGTTGAGCAAGCCTATAGAGCATTATATGACTGGATAATATCATCTGTGAACTAATTACTTAAGTTACGACATAACTTTCGTTACAATCAGATTTGGATATTATCTTAATAGTCGACAAAGAAAGACAGTTTTTGGACAATTTCGTTTTATTTTGCTTAAAGAACTTACTTGAAACAGATATTTAACCTAGTGTTCAGGATTCCATAATGCTTATACATATTATGGAACACTCAATTTCTCATTCTTTCATTCAAAAACTATTCATTGTCGCTGCCGCTTCCACTGCCACTGCCACTGCCGGAACCGGAACCGCTGCCACTGCCGCTGCCTGACTTACGGCTTTCGTTGTCGCTGCCACTGCCACTGCCGCTGCCGCTGCGACTGTTGGCGCCTGCAGCGCGGTCGTTGCTTTTGCCACTGCCGGCGTCAGATTCGCTGTCGGAGTCGCGCAGTGCTTTGCTGGCCTTTGCCTTGTTTACCTTCTTGCTGCGTCGCGCCTCAAAGTCCGAGCCCTCGTCTTCGTCTGAGGAGTAAATGGTTGAGGCCTTTGGCTCCGCCTGGCCGCCGCTGCCGCCCTTTTTGTAACGATTTTTGATGGCGCTTAAACTGATTGCATTCTCATCGTCGCTGCCGTCGTCGTGCTGATATGACGAGTTGCCGCCGCCACCAATGAGTGGTTCGCCGGCCCCAGCCTTTTTCTTCTTGGGCTGCGCCTTGTGTTGGGTGCGCATGGCCAAGCGCAGTTTGGCCTCCTCCTCCTTTAGTTGCGAGTAGCGATCTGTGGTGGGATCTTTGCCCACCTGCGTGAGTATCTTAATGCCGCTCGTCTTGGTCGATCGATCCGCCAGCGACATGGTGATCTTCTTGTGTGTGAACGACTCAGTTGAATGCGGCCGGAAGGTTAGCTTGGTCCGGAACACAGACTGACCCTGCAGACCTGTGCCCTGACGGATGAATAAATGGTTGTGATCGCCCACCAGCGGCTGACGATACGCATCGAAGATCTCGTTGCCCAGATGCAGGCTCATGCTGCCATCGGACCAGCGCACGAAACGCGCATTTGATTCACGCACCATTTCGCCCTTGTTATTCATATACTCACGCCAACGGATGGTGTTGCTAACCTTGAGCTTGATACGCTGCCGGCCCTCCTCGTCCATGGTCTCCTCTTCGTCGATTTCGTCCTCGTATGTCTCCGGATCGAAGGGATGTGTGACCACAGACAAGAAATTGGGCAACTTAATGAAATGTTGTTCTTTGCCCAGATCGGCAGATATGCGCGGTATCTCTACATCAATGCGCGTCTCTGGCAACGGTTCTGGTTCATCTTCCTTGGGCACGGCTTGACGCGGCTCTGCGTCGCGAGAGCGTGAGCGAGAACGACTACGTGATCGGCTTACTGAGCCACTGCGTGAACGCGATTTACTCTTACTACGGCTGCGCGACCGAGCCAAGCTGCCTGCTGGGGATTTGCGCACGGCGGTCGCTGTGTCCTCGTCGTCACTGATGTCGTCCGCATCACCAAAAATATCAGATGCGGCAGGCGCTGTTTTAGGCTGCAAATAGTCAAAGGATAAATGAATACGATCACTTCAGACAACAGAGAACCCTCATTGACCTACCGGTTCGTCCTCATCGCTATCAGAGTCAATCAGCCGAGCCTTCTTTGCTTTTGAGGGCGATGTGTTGTCGCCATCAGGTTTTTCGTTATCAGAATTGCTTTGACGACGCGGCTTCTTCTTGGGCACGCCAATATCACTACCCGATCCAGAAGCGGAGCCACTTCGGCTACGTGAGGTGCGACCCGAATGAGGTGTGCCCGACTTGGAGCGGGAGTGTGAACGAGAACGAGATCTAGACTTAGATCGGGAAGTACGACTGCCACTGCGACTGCGGCTTTTGCTCTTTGAATTGGCACGTTGATCATCGATTTGCAGGTTGGGGGAGTTAGAACGGGAGTCCTCGTTGCCACTGCGCTTGCTATGGGGCGTGCCACTGTGCTTGCTATGGGGTGTGCCGCTGCGGGAACGTGAATGGGAACGAGAACGGGAACGAGAATGAGAACGCTTGCTATCAGGTGAGCCGGAGTGCTGGCTGTGTGGAGATGCAGAGCGTGGACTATGAGCCGAGCCCGAGCGCGAGCGTCGACTGGCTGCGGAGCCGGAGCGTGGACTATGCGGCGAGCCTGAGCCAGAGCGCGAACGCGAGGTTCTCGATCCAGAGCGTGAACGATCACTGCCACTGCCCGACTTATGGCTGCGAGGCGAACTAAAAGGGTAATATGTCATTAATAATATAATTTTAACAGGTAGTAAAAACATACCCTGGTGCACTGCGTTGCGGTGTGACGCTACGGCTACGGCTTCCACTTCGACTGGAACCGGATCCAGAACCTTTAAGAGCCTTTTAAGTACAGCTGGTACAGCTAAATATATAATAGTGTACTTACCGCTTTCATCGTCTGAATTTGGGTCGCCCATGTTTTAAAGTAATCTTATTTCAAGTGAATAAATTGACACTGTCACAAATGCGAATAACAAGATATGCGGCTCAGGCACGTGCAGACAAAGTTTTCGTGAAATCAATTCATATGCTTCGTTAAAAAAGCCGGATATAACTAATTAAACAGCAGCGCTTTTTCACTAGCAAATTTGTTATTTATTTCTTTATAAGCAAGTTATCATATTATATTTAAATACCATATTTATGAACAGCTCGCCGTGTATAGCAGGCCTAAATCGTTATGTGCAACCCTGCTGTTGCTACTATGAACGCCACTATCGATAACAATGCTGCACCGATACCCATCATCTATCTCCGTCTTTTGTGTATTTGTATTCGTATGTGACGAGCCACAAAAGTTTTTGCGGAACGTATTTTGTGTACATTTTAAGCGTTTTTCGAGCGCTCAAAAGTCGTTTATATTATTGTATATACAATAAATAGGCATTAGTCTATTTTAAATAAACGTGCGTTAATTTCTGCGCGGCGTAAAAGGTGCGCAAATCGCGAAGCGAATTTATCCCAAATTCGCGTTCGGGTGAAATTTCAATGAACTGAGAAAACAAAGACAGAGACATACACACACACACACATTCTGTGGAAGCAGTGAAGGAAGAAGAAGCAGTGGCAACAGCGCAATAGCAAGCAATTATTTACTTACAAATAAAACCAACATAATATATATAAACCAAGGCAAACTAACAGAAAAAAGGCCGAACTAAGCAAAACGACATTGGAAGGAAAAACTTATTAATGGACGTTTCGCAACGGACGACAGTGCAGCAGTTAAAAATTCTGTAGTCGCCGCTTTGCGCTGCTAGGCAAACCTTCGGTACTCCTGCTCTCGGGTAGGCACGACGAAGTAAAGTACACCAATACACAGTTACCAATACACAGCGTGAGTGTACGTGCGTACATATATATTTACATATACATATATATATATGTGCAATATATTTAGGGACGATACGGCGCGGAAAAATACCAACTAACCTCTCTCCTCACGTTGCGGTTACACTTTGCGCATCATCTTCATCCTCGTGTGGGTGACCGTGTGTATGAGAGTGTATATCCTGCTAGCCCGTGTGCCGTTGTGTATGTGCGACGAGTGCCATTTATAAGTAACAGTAAAAGAAACTGAATCGAGTGATCAGAGCTGAGCATATATTCAAGTTCACAAAGTGTAAGCGTCAGTTGGTGCAGCATCTGACGAAACGACGACGCAAGCGTCAGAAACAACAACAACAACGTCCCAGTCGCTTTGGAATGTTAAATGCGGTGAGAACAAACCATTCAGTGTATGTTGTTGTTGGTAACAGCAGTAGTCGGAAAACATTAGCAGTAACAGTGGCAGAAGAGGAAGAAGCAGCAGCATTATCATCCATCGTTCATTTAGGTAAGTGTACTGTAAAATCCAACAACTTTTAGCATTCGCAGTCAATCACAATTCATAGGTATATTTGTTGCTTAAGTTTGCTGTTCAAGGCTAGCCCTAAACGCTAATTGGCCATAGTCGAATTCGCTGTGTTTTGTTGTAAGCGAAATCAGTGTTGCAAATCGTAAATTGGTCAGCTGATGAAGTTACCCATATGTATGTACATATAGTGATTGAGCGAATAAATGAACGGTCAGCATCAACGACAGTGTAAAGTAATCGACAAATCAAAATCTGGCAAGTTAGCGCAAACAAATCGACAAGTATCTAAGAGAGCATGAAAAGGTGCTCGAAAAACAAAAGGAACAAGAAAATAAATAATGAGCTGGGTACAGACAAGTGCAGGCAGAGCTAATTGCAGATCAGCAACACAAGTAGCATCTTTTATTGTATGCACATACACATACAGTCATACTCATGAACACGATCACACCAACACACACACCCATATTGATCCTCTGTGTCAAGTTCTTTTCGTCCTTTTTCATTTACCTTTTGTGCGTTCTTTTGTGTGCCATTTTGAGTAGAGCCCACAGACAGAGCATCCTACGTCTTGTCTGAGCGATATTTATACCGATTTGTGTGTGTTTATTTTATGTACTGTCTGTGTCCATTCATTTTGTGGCTTTTTTACAGCTGTTGATATTCGTGCGGCCATTTAATTTAAATTAGTGTTGCAAAGTGAACGACACTTTGTTTACCTATTCTGTATTCAATTTCACTATTATCGCCTCCATTTTTGTAGATGTTACAACTTGATTACATCTGAATATCGCTGCTGCCTTTGAGACAAAAGTTACGTAAAAATTTCAAGCGACCTTGGCTTTATTGAAGCCGCAAATTAATAAAAACCCGCCCCCAAAAATCAACAAAGAAAAAAAAAAACAAAAATCAAAAGCAAAGGCAACGCTAAAGCCAGACAGCGAAACCGAGTAGTTCGCCATCTGTCTTGTTTATATTTATTTTTAAACATATGTTTGCGTTATTTTCAACGCGCCACAATAATTATCTGCACTCACAACTTTTGTTATCAAATGTGCGGGATTTGGGTTCTGTTTTCTCTCCTTGAATCTAACTGAGTCAGCGACACAGACCTCTTGCTCGCATACATATGTATGTATGTATGTATATTTATATTTTATGGCCCTCTCGCACTCTCTTTCTCTGTCTGTCTCAGCTGCAGCAAACTTTTGTGATAAACAACAGCCGGCCTTGCTTGATTTGTTGATGTTGTTGTCCAATTGGCTGATATGTATATCAATTTTTGTGCGCGCCAAAAACACGTCACGGCTGCATCATGATGATGTGCTATAACAATATAATGTTTTCACCTTTTGGGGCTAGCTTTGTTATCGATAACGGATTTGAGACTGCTAATTAAAATCAATTAGCGGAAAACATAAATACGCAATTCAAATACATCACTATTTCTGTTATCGATAACATAATATCAGTTGTTAATGCAATGTAATTATCGTAATTAGGCAGCATAAATGCGTGATTCGCTGTTTCAAAGACATATAACTAAACTAATAGTAGTACAAATTATTTCTTTTTCTGCTTCCCCAGATTATGGCGAATTTAAATTTTCAACAACCTCCGAGAAGCATAGCAAACGCGGCTTTGACAGGCCGCACAACGGGCGGCTTTGGTGGTAGCTCGATGTCTGGCCATGTAACCCCCACGTCCGGCATGTTCCAAACCGGTAAGTGTCAACTTAACTAGCAAATTTCATAATATGCATATATTAATTTTGCTTGTTTTTATTTAGATTTCGGCACCTCTTATCCCGGCGCTGCGAATTACGGTCAACAAACGCAACAGCCGCCTCAGCTATCTCCGAATCGCAATGTGCAGTTATCGGTTGGTGGTCCCGCGTTATCGAGTGGCAATCGCAATGCGAATCTATTTGGCCAACGGCCGTTTGTGGAACGTCGTGCCATGCAGGGTTTGGGCAGCGGGCCCATGGTAAATAGCGATGATAACACTGATAATATGAATTACACGTCTATAAACATTATTGTTGTATATTTGCGTTACAGTCGAACATGGGAAACTTTATGCAAACCGGTCGTGGTGGATATGGCACAGGCGGTGGTGCAGGTGGAGGCCCTTTAAATAACTTTCATGTATTCGGAGGCGGCAGCGGGGCGGACGCAGCAACGCCAGCGCTGCTTGATCCCACAGAGTTCCCTTCGCTGACGAATGCGCGTGGCCAGAACGATCAGACACTGCCCCAATCGAATACCCTCCAGCCGCCGGGCAGCAAACCCTACGGTAATTTCTTTACCTCTTGTGAGTTCAAAAAGAAAATCCACCTTTTTTTTAAATTAATTTCTGTTACCTTAATTGTTTACAATTTTAATTGGTTGCGGTTGGCTCTGCTTATATATATCTATCTGTTCATGTATTTCATTTCAATGTAGTCTTATGTTTTTAATATGTTACTTCTTATATGTACCTGATAGATGATTTAAACGTTCTACATTTCTCTTTTAACCAATTTTACTAGTTGAACTCAGTTTTATCGAATCATTGTGTGAATCTTAACTTAGTTTGTATGTACTCATTGTTTACTGGTGTTGGAATTAACAAAGTAAAATGAGGGTTTCCCTGTACACTGAAACAGGTTGTCATACCTGTTTCTTAAATGAGTTTATGCACCCTAACAAATGAACTGATGGTATTACTTTCAGTTGGCATGGTCAAACAACCAACGTCAGAGCAATCGGAGTTTACGATGTCGAACGAGGACTTTCCTGCGTTACCGGGTACCCAAAATTCGGATGGCACAACGAATACGTTGGGTAGCAGCAGCGGCGTTGGCAACGCTTCTGGAGGTGGTAGCGGAGGAGGAAGTGGAAGCGGTGTCACAGACAATAATCTGGATGGCACGGAAAAGGCAATGAATTCAATTGTGGTCAGCGGCGGCGGTTCGGCCAGCTCCGGCGCCGTGGGCGTTGGTGGAAATGGTCACGGCGCCGTTGGAAGCGGTCTAGGCGGCGCTGTTGTTGGCGGTGGTGGCGGCAACAGCAGCGGGTCGAGCGGTGTAGTGAACGCGACGCATGTAGGATTAGTGGGCGGCACAGGTGGAGGCGGTGGCGCCAACAGTGTTACCGGAAACAATGTTATGATGGGCGGCGGCCTCGGTAGCGCCACAAGCAGTGGAGCAGGCGGCGAGCATATGAATGATAATTCCAGCAATGATAAACTTGTGAAGAGCGGCGTGCAAACATCGCCAGATGGTAAGTACCTGAAAATGATCTGATCTGATGAGCACATTTGGTAATCGAATTCGGTTCTCCGCAATTCTTAAATACAGGCAAGGTCACAAATATACCAGCGAGCATGGTGAACAATCAGTTTGGCATGGTGGGTCTGCTAACGTTTATCCGAGCAGCTGAAACGGATCCCAATCTGGTGACATTGTCGCTGGGCACGGATCTAACGGGCCTGGGCTTAAATCTTAATTCACAGGAGAGTTTGCATCCAACATTCGCAGGCCCATTCGTGGAACAACCCTGCAGGTGAGCAGCTACCCAATCGGATCGAATTCGGAACCCATTGTTACAATCCTTAATATTTGTCATTTTTATAACAGAGCACAAGACGTTGAGTACAGCGTGCCACCCGAATATCTGATCAATTTTGCGATTAGAGATAAGCTCACAGCGCCGGTACTGAAAAAGCTGCAAGAGGATCTGCTGTTTTTCCTGTTCTATACGAATATCGGTGATATGATGCAATTGATGGCAGCTGCTGAATTGTAAGTTTCGTTACATATCGATTTTCAGTTATCTGAAACCAAAGTTTTGTTCTGTTTTTATATACATAGGCATAGTCGTGAGTGGCGGTATCATGTTGAGGAGAAAATTTGGATAACTCGAATTCCTGGCATTAATCAATATGAAAAAAATGGTACAAAAGAGCGTGGCACCTTCTATTACTTTGATGCGCAAAGTTGGAAACGTTTGTCCAAGGTTTTCCATATAGATGCCGAGAAATTAGATAAATGTCCCAATATAAGTGCGTTTATGAATGGACAGTCTGTATAATAATAATAAAACTGAAAAAATTTGAAAAAAGCAAAAACAAATTGATGTATGTTTTTCATTTTCTCTTCGAATTTTAACGCATATAAGTATGATTTTTGAGTAATGTCCGATATTGGCGTCATTCATCTATCGATAGCCGGGAGACATAATCTTTTTGTAATCGACCAACCGCCGCATATAGCACGCACGGCAGTACAGCTACAGTGCTGTGGAATGCTAATCAATCGAAATGAGAATTGTATTTTGAGCAAAATATCACCGCGTCTCACTATTTTCATATCAATATAATATAGTGAAATCAGTGAGCATATTACAGCAACCTTTTTTTTTTGTTTTGTCTCACTTCCAAGCAACAGTTGCGAACAGTTTAATTATTTCTTAGCTAGCAAATGTCTTGAGCTGCATACTTATCTTGAGATCGTACTAAAAAAGAAAGAAAGAACGAACAGCGCCTGCGCCATTAGGTCAAATTCAAATTTAAATTGATTGTGAACGGACGCAAAATGAACACGCCTGGCATTAGTTTGTTTCAGGGCGCTGATACCCTGAAGGTAAATTCAACTTTGGAACGTCAGGAAGAGGAGGAAGCGCTTCAGGATCAAAAACGTCGAGAAGCTGAGGTATGTGCTGACATTTCAGTCGTTGCCTAGTTTATCTTAAATTTGCAAATTGTTATTTTTTATTATTTTGCATATGTTCATCTTTCAGCTGGGTAATTTATTGGAAAATGCTTTCGATGATTTAGATGACGACGATTCAGAGAGCACAATAGATACGACAAGTAATTTTCCCTCTGATATGCTACCTGGGCAGCCGCTACCTCTGCTTCCAATTCAACCGACACAGCAGCCGCAGCCGCAGCCGCAGCAGCAGCACCAGTACCAGCATCAACACCAACAGCAACAGCAAGCGGACTATGCAGCCAGCGAGATTCATAAGCTTAAGATGATATTGGAGTCAAGGACGCACGAGCTCAATAACGTCAAGCAGACGGCAACGGAAGCGCATAAAAAAATTGACGAGTTCCAGAAACGTCTGACTATCACTCAAGCGGAGCTGGAACGTGCGCTTTGTGAGAAGCAGCACACACATGAGCTGCTTGTGGATAGCAAGGAGAAATGCTCGAATCTGGACAATGATATTGAGAAGCTGCGATGTGAGAAGCGTGCGCTAGAAACGGAGAACACTCAGCTGGTTGGCAAGCTGGAGACAGCACAGACGCTGCTCGCCGATGTCCAGCGGAAGTACGATATGGTCGAGAGGGACCAGCACAGGCGAGAGGATCGCAACACTGATATGCGTATTAAGCAACTGGAGGAGAGTCACCGTGCCCAGATTGAGTTAATGCAACAGCAGGTCAACCAATTAAGTGACCAGTTGGACAAGAAGAAGCAGGAGCTCGAACAAATGCATGTTCGATACAATGCGCTGCAGTCCACTCACGAGTCCGTGTTGCTAGATAAGGCAGAAAAAATCAATGAGTTGAATTCGGCGCTCGACGTGGCCCAACGGCGCTGTCAACAGCTGGCTGCCAAGCCCAGTTACGAGGCGGAGAATGTGCGACTGCAGCAATGCATTACGGATTTGCGTGCACAGGTGGCTAGCATGGAGCAGACGATAGCGCAGCTAACGGAGCGCCTCAATGGCACCACAGCGGAAATGGATATGATGGATACGCTGATACAGCAGCATCAATCGGAGGCCGATTCGCCAAGTCGTTTGCCATCGCGTCTGACGGGTAGCACGCCCCTAAATCCCACCGATCGCATGGGTCATATCAAGCAGGAACTGTATCGAGCGTTAGGCAGTTTGAAAAACAAGCGTGAAGAGGTGCGTCGCTTGGAAAAACAGCTGGATGAGCGGTCCAACGAGCTGCGCACGCTCCGTGAGGAGGAGAATAAAACCCTGGTACAGTTGGCCAATCTGAAGGAGGATAAGGCGCGTTTAGAGACTCGCCTCAAAGGGTTGCAAGAGCAGTTAGATGAACATCACCACAACAGTTCGCTTAATGTGTCCAAGCTGAAAGCTGACATGGATGCCTTGCTGGCCGAAAAGGATGCAATGCACCAGGAAACGATTTCGCAAACAGCTGAGCGGCAAAAACTTGACAAACAGCTGAAGCAGGCGAAGTTGGATTTGGACAAACTGAGATTGGAGCATGAGCAGCTCAGCCGTCAACATGATGAGTTGGCGGATGAGAATCGTCAGCTCCGCATTCGACCCACTGCCGACAACTTGCGTTTGGAGCTGGAGCGGTACAAGATCTTGCTAAAGGATGCGCAGGGCGAGGTGGAGCGATTGAAGACGCTCTACACGGCCATTGCCAATGAAAAGGAGACGCTCAACTATCAGCTGCGCAAGCTGAGCGAAACGGATAGCATCAAGGAGCTGCAGGAACAGCGACAACAAATCGCCCAGCTTCAACGGAATGTGGAGCTAGCGGAAATTAAGGCGCAAGAACTAAATAAAATTTTGGAAACAGCTAAGCTGCGCCACGAGCGCGATCTCGAGATGCTGCGTGAGAAATGGGAGCGAGAGAAGCAAGAGGAGTTGGACAAAGCGACCAAGGACAGCTCCAGTCATTGCACTAAGTGCAACGATCAGCTAGCCGAGATTACAAAGGTACAGGTAAAGGTAATCCATCAATAAGTGTCTTATCTAATTGCATATTTCTTTACAGATTGAAATCCAAATGCTGAAGCTGCAAAATTTGAACTCCATGCAATCGAAAGAGTTGGAAGATCTGCGCAATGAGCTGGAGCAGTCGAAGGCGTTGCGAACAGACCTAGAGAAAAAGGTGCATCAGACGATGGAGCAGGAGAAGTTGTTAAACGAACTTAAGTTAAAGGCGCAGCTCTATGAGGGCCAACTGCAGCAGGAGGCAGTCAAACTGGCCGAGCAACAGAGTCCCAACAAACAGGTGACAACTTACTCAGGGGATGGTAGTGGCGAGCCACATGCTTCTCCAGAGCTAACGCAGGCACGGATCAAGCACATCGAGCAGCGTGTGCGTGACGAGATGGCCAAGCTATTTGCAGCCGAGCTGAAGCGCTTTACACTGCGCGTCCAGCAGACGGAGGAGCGCAGCTTGTGCTTGCAGCGCGAGTATCAGCTGGTGTGTCGCGATCTGCAGCAGCGTCAGACTGAGGTTGATCTACTAAAGCAGACAATACTGGCTGAACGTGAGGAAATGCAGCAGCTGCTGGGCGAACAGGAGCAGAAGCAGAAGCAAATTGTGCAAAAGTGCCGTAGTGAGCTGCAGGCAAAGAATCAGCGCATCTCGGATTTACTGCGCGAATTGGAAGAGCAGCATGCGAGCATAGAGTCCGAGCGTCGCTCCATGAAAGCCGTCATGAATGAATGGGACAAGCAAAAGCAATCCATAGAGCAGGTGGAAAAGCATTGGCGCGCCCAGGTGCAGACGCTGCGCGAGACTCACGAAGAGGCCATGCGCGCAGCCCAGCAGCGCTATCAGAGCGCTAAGCGCACCGCCCACAACTACAAGATCTATGCGGAGGACAAGGAAGCGCACATGAAGCGCGAATACGAGCGCATCAAGCTCGAGTACCAGACCTCGCTCACCCAAATCGAGGCAACTATGCAGCAGCATCTTCGGCGAAAGAGCCGCGATCGCCACCAGCCAAAGCGCAATGCTAATGACAAAGAGAACGAGCCAAACAATCATTAAATATAATCCAAATATAAGACGTATGCTTAGATTAATTGTTTATAGTTAGACTCTTTAAGATACTCATACAAACAATTGTTTTTATATGCACTTTTTAGAAGAGAAGATTTATAATACAATGCAAACATTCCAAGCCCCAAGCTGGTTATTTTTTTCCGCTTCCAGAATAACTATTGTTAGTTTAGCTTATAGTTAGCTTATCTAAAATGTTTTGGAATCCTAAGCAGATCTTTTCTTAAACTGCGTCCAGCATTTGTCCAATATTACGAAAAACTTATCTATTTCCGGTCGATGCACGCCCAGAGCCGCAGCTACTGTTAAATACGGCGTCTCCAGCAGCTCGCGATGCGAACCAAAATCTAAAATGTAAAACGGGTTAGTATAACATTGCCTGCCTTATTTTGAATACGTACGTTTGAATTCATGGCCATCAATGGATTTACTCTGGCCAACGTTTACGACGCGTACGCCGGAGACGCCCCGTGCATGAAGCATGGCGCCCAGTTGGGTGATGCTGTTGTCTGCCCCGTTGTGTTCCGAATTGAGTGTACTTAGAGTGAGTGCTAGTGATATGTGATTATTCTTGCATTGTGGCACAATTTCATTGTGCTCTGCGGCAAATTGTTGTAATCGCTGTTTGAGATATTCAAAATTTTGCTGACGTTCGCGCAGCAGCATCTGGTAGCCGTTGCGACCCAATGAGAGCAGTGTCATGAACACATCCAGTGTTTGGGAACTGCTCGCACGACCCGCGTAGCTGCTGGCCAGCTGTTCTAAGAGCTGAGCATCTGAGCTGGCCACAATGGCGCCGCCAACGGGTACCATTAGGTTTTTGTCCGTGCTCTGGACAAAGTAATCTATGCGACCGACGCGCTGTGCTCTCTCCAGCTGGCTGGTAATTGCCTCGCATTGGAGTCCATAGGCATTGTTGACGAGATGCGGCATAGACTCGCGTTTGGCCAGCTTTGCTAGCTCCACAATGCTGTCGCAATTGCGAGGCGCAAAGCAACTCGTGGTGCTGTACAAACAGAGTATTTTGTCGGTACCAAGTTCTTGGATGCGCTGTTCAAACTTTTGGCAATCGGTGGCCAATGCCTGCTCCTCCTTCAGCACTACATGGGGTATTACGATGGGCTCCAGACCGGCGGCCGTGATTGCTTTGAAGCAAGATTTCTGATCGATGCGCGACCAGAGAACATATCTTGCATTCGGCCGCCTCTTCCGAAGCGTCTGTAAGCACAAGGTCAGCGTCATGCCGGTGGCTAAGGGAACCAGGAAGCAGCCGTGACAGCTTTGTAGGCCGAGCATGTGCAACAGATCCAAAAGCATAGCGTTTGTCAGATTGGCCATTAGTGTGGAGCCGGCTGCCTTTGGCTGTGCTTCCAGCAAATCTCCCGAGCGACCAATGCCATGACCAAAGTTATAATGTCTTCGCGCTACAAGTTCTGAACGATTAAAACCCGATTAATGTTTACAATGTCTTTTGAATGTTTATGTCATTCACTTACTGCATGCAATACGCGCCTCACGCTCACCCAGACCCACATTGTGTGCGAAATTGTTGCTGTCTAGTGCGGCCAGCTGGTGCACCAGCTGCTCGATCTCTTCATCCCGCCAGCCTTGCTCCGGCAATTTGCGCTGCAAAAGAGAACAATATCTTATCTATTATTCAAATTATCACTCTTTCACTACCTTTTCCAGCAGTTCCTTAACTTCTCGCTGTCTGCCTCGCTGCGCCGCTAATGCCAGCTGTAAATAGTTATGGGGCACTAAAGTCCGGGGTACAGTGATGCCATCGAAATTCATTGTGCTGAGCGCCAAATGTTTACACCCAATAACGTATATAGCCAGAGAACAGAGAGATGCATTGATATTGCCTGTGTCATTCCAACACAGCTATCGCTGATAAATTATCGATGTATTTATCGCAGTGTCGTCCAGTGCTGTTCAACGCGTACATAATAAACACCGCGCATCATTTACTACGCGTCGCTTGAATATTTCATTTAAATTCTGATACGAAATATTTAATAAATCAATTTTATTTTTTAAACAACTGGACGCATATAGTAGTAGTATCTTAAATATGTAAGTGCTGTAACTAAAACAAACATTCCATACGGTAAAATGCCTTGTTTCTTTTGCAGGCCAAAAGCAAGCGAGACAACACTACGCGAATTGCAAGACATTTTAGATGCGGACGATCCGGATGAGAATAAATTTAAAGATTTTCTAAAAAAGAAAACCGCACCAAAGCCAAGAAACAGTCCCCAGTATGCGCTTGGTGGCTATGACGTGTCATTTGATATAGACGTCGATTTGATCAAACTGCCAGAAAAACAACAACAACAACAACAACAACAACAACAGAAACAACAGCAGGAAAATCAGCAGGAGACTCAGCTTCAAGGTTCACAAAACGTAGCAAATAACCGACCCCTACGTGACACGTTTAATAATTCCATTTCAGCTAATGTACCGCGCTTAGTGATCGAATCACAGCCAAAATTAGAAAGCCTCAAATCGCCAACAGATGAGAATAGAGATATAGGACGTTCCCTCAGTGCGCTGCCGGCTCAGCTCAACTGCTCTCCAGTTAAGCAAAGCGGTGGAGCCGTAAGGGACTGCAATACTTCGTGTCATTTGGCTGTGAGCAAGTTCTGTCATGTGAGTCGTTTGCGACAATATCTGCAAGAAGATCTTTATTCTGTGGTCAACGAGACACAAAAAAACTCGGGATCGTTTGCTTTTGTAAGTGTTTTTCTTGGTTCAGTATTACAATCTGTTAATGACTGAGCACCTTACAGCTGCCCAAAGTAAGTAGCACACCTGCTTTGGAGAAACCGGCAAAAGTGCTACTACCACAGAGCACGCAATCGGCAGCGACGGCAACAACCCCGAAGTCTGCGTTGAATCATGCTGATTTCGAGGGGAGCTTTGAAGAGAGCCTAACGCATTCACCGCGTCGAGGCGCGCGAGTTCGACCAGCCAGTCGGGGTACAGAACAGCCGCCGAGCTCGAAAATCGATTCACACCATCCAACAGACGTTGACCGCCGGGGCACCTTTGTTATAGAAAAGCCAATTTTAGATGACGACCTGGACTCGCGCTCACCCACCAACAAAGACACAAATATGGGACAAAGAGTAACGAAGGCTTCAACTCCGCCGTTGACTGGTTGCCCGCCTTCCATTAGTAGTAGACAGCCTTATGTACGTGTGAGACGTTCGTTGCCGTATATGGATTTAAGCCGAGCCCCACAGCATATTGCGTTAGGATCGGATCGGATTGTGTCTGGAACTCAATCACCATCGAACAAGACGCCAACTAGAGCGTCAGACTCGCAGCCTATGGAGACAGAATCGGAGCATATTGTGCCTGAAACACAAGCGCAGGAGAATATTCAACATTTGGTCGGCGCAGTCGGATCAGTAACGCCACCGCTAGCTGTTAGTTGTGGCATCCAAACCTCGTGCATGCCGGAGAATGTTGATGCTGCATGTGGAAGCCGAGCTTTGGAGGAGAACGACGTCGGGGTTGAGAAAAGTGCGTCTCCGCTCGACTTGGCGTCTGGCGTTGGCAACACAACCAGGCGAAATCGCCGGCAAAAGCAAGATGAAAGCCAAGAGAGGACAACCCAGTTGCTCGATCTTCATCGTACGCGCAGGAGTGATTCACCAGAGCTGCGTGTCAAGAGGACGAATCAACCTCCACTCAATAAGCCGGTTCTGCAGGCCATCAATGGGGAAGACTTTGCCGAGGAGCTTGCACGTATGACCAACTACGAGATTCTCGATTTGCGAAAACGTAACTCACTTGGTAGAATCCATCACCAGCAAGTGTTCACCAAGGAACAGCAGCTGGCTTTGGAGCAGAGCATACAAATGGAAATGCTGCGTCGTAATCTAAGCGGTCGGGGCGATGGCTTGCCCAGCAAGGTGACTGCAACCAGTCCAGAATTGACTGTCCCGAAGAACGTTAATAAATCCCCTCCACAGCCAGATGTGCCTAAAGATTCGCCTCCGCTGCCACGACGATCGCGCTCCAGGCGCCGAGGCATACCCATTGTAAGATAATCTATAGCTCTCTAATATTAATTTTGATTAAAATTCTAATACACTTCACAGTCTACCGAGCTGCAAAACTATCTGGAGCTGCCTACCACTATTAAAAAGAGGCTGAATGAAAACAAGAAGTGCGAGACTAAGCGCAGTCTGTATACAAAGGGTGATTCGGATAACGAGGATGATCGATCGCAGCCATTGGTGGCGCAACATGGCGAAATCACCGACAGCATAAAGATAGCACCTGCTCCACCGCCGAATCTAGGCAACGGCGAGGATGTCGAGGATATCCCTATTGTGCCGCCCCCACCACTGTCTTTGCGATATTCGCGCAATTTACGAGGAAGTCAACTTCAGCCAAACGATAATGCCGTAGCCGAGCAAGCTGAGAATGTTGCTGAAGAGCAGAGTCAAAGCTCTTGCGCCATGATTATAGATGATATACAAATTGTGCCGCCTCCACCAGAGTCCCTTCGATACTCGCGTCAGGTACGCAGATCTTCTTTGAAGCAGCAAGGGGAACAAGGTACAGAAGTTGCTGAAGCTTCTGGGTTTCTAAAGAATGCATCAGTTGGGTCGCCCCCACCAGACTCGAATCGATTGTTGCACAAGTCTTCTGAGGATATTATCGAGGTGCTAAGCTCGGAGGATACTCAACAGAAACAAACAGATCCACTGGACCATCTTCAAGCTGTTATGGGATCGGATAATATACAGCTGCCGTCGGCTCAGGACAGTAGTAGCAGCTACATGGAGGAATTGCGCATGCAAACACCAACTCCACCATCATCAGCCCACCATCAAATGGAGCTTGACGAGCAACCGAGCACTAGCAAAGCGGCTCGCGAAGCCCTGATGTTGTCGAGCACTCGGCAACAGAAGAAAGCGAAACCAAATTCAAGACAAAAAAAATCCACAGGAGACAACAGTGTATTCAAGAAACCGACCTTACCGGCACCAAGAGCTAGTAAAAGGAATTTAAGCATAAGCAGAGAGTTGCAAAATCTGCGCATAACAACAGGAGATCAGACGTTGCCACCGCTGAACGATGAAACATGCAGTAATGATGATACAAGTAAGAATGAGTTCCAAGTTGATTGACTCACTGATTGATGGCTTAAATAGCTAGTTAACTCTATTATTTTAGTTGTCCTGATTGAATAATTTTGATAATATACAAACTAATTTTCTCTCTACAGATGGAGTGCGTAAATCAAGACGTGGCCAAATTCCACTGCGTAATACTTGGGTTCACAGCGTCAGTGAGCCCTTCAAGTCTACCTTTTTTGAGCGCGCGATTATTGACACCAATAGGCGAAAGCGCAAGCGAAAGTCGAAGTCGGACCCAACTACTCGTAGCATTACGCTCAATGAGAATACGCCTTCGACTTCGCGTGGCCATACAAGCCCACTAAAGCGTAAGCGCCAAGGCGAAGAAGACTTTGGAGAATCGGGAATTTCGCCATTGCCTGAAATAACTGAAGAAGAGGAGCAACAGGAAACAGCACACGAAAGTCCCAAATCAAATGTAATAGAAAATGAAATCGAGCGAAAGAGACGTCGACGCCGAACATTAAAACCAGATTCAGATAATGAACGCCAAGCTGCAGCAGAAGTCGAACCTGCAGTCCAAGCAGAAGCCTTACAATTACCTGAGCAAATGGAGTCTGGAGTGGAAAGGGAAGGCAACGCGCGAAGGAGAAGTCGACGCCGAGCATTAAAATCAGTTTCAGATACTGAACGTGAAGCTGCAGCAGAAGTCGAACCTGCAGTCCAAGCAGAAGCCTTACAATTACCTGAGCAAATGCAGTCTGGAGTGGAGCTAGTGTCTGAGCTGCCACCATCCACACCCAGGTTGGATACGTCCCAAACACAACTCTTGCAGATGGCGGAATTTCTACGCGGAGTTGAGATGTCGCAAGAGTCTGACGTTGTTGCTCAAAATGCGCTTGATGACAGTATAATACGCTTTAGTAAGTGGAGCCTGCATTCTAAATGGTTTAAAGTTAATTAATTAAATATTTGTTTGACAGCATCTGTGAGCGAATTGAAGTTCATGAATCTGGATGGCATTGAATACAGCTTCTATAAAACAGAGGAATCGTGGGGCATGGGCTACATGCGTTTCCAGCCACTGCAAGCGCGCGGCATGAAGCGCAACAAAACTAACACCTTGGTACGCCTCAATCTGTATATTCACGTATATTTTTCTCATTTTATTGTTTGGCTCTACAGCGTTTTCTTTCGCTCTTTGGAGAGTTTGTTGTTGAGGTGCAAAGAGACTCAGAAAACATACAGACATACGTCTTGAAATCAGGTGATTTCATTGAGATTAAAATGGGTATGTGCACAGTTAGTGAATTTTAAAAGAGAGATGGAACTAATATACTTTATATTTAAATTTATTTATAGGCAGCCGTTTTAATATCATAAACAGGTTGAACGAAGTGAGTTTGCTGATTGTGAATCGTAAGTGAATAGTAGTTAAATATGCCTGTATTTACATCAACATATTCACTTATCTTCCACCAATCAAAGGAGAGATATACATAAAATACACATATAATGAATATATAGAAATATTCTTGCTTTAGATCTTAAAACTACTGCATAGTCGAAAAAATATCTTTTGTTGAATTTAGTAATAATATATTTTGTTACCTTTAACTAAATAATATGGAATATGTTCTTTAAATATTTTATAAACTTGTTATAGAAAAGTCATGAATTCATATATAATATATGTAAATTAGTAGTGAATGAGTTAAGTAAAGATATATTTTAGCTGCTTGGTGAGCTATATGAGCAGATGAGAATGTGTTTTTACAATAATTTAGAATTATGTATTATATAATTGTAAGCCAACTATAGAACACTTCAGCCTTCTGCTAACACTTCGTCTGGGAACTGACGTCTGTCGATGGCCTTTGCCACTAGTTAGATTTTCTCTCGCTTTTTGTTGCGGCTGCTGTTGAAGGAAAGCTCTGACGCTGGGGGTTAGCGCGGCCGCCTACGCAAAAGTTGGGGCGACGTCATTGCCACGCTGCCACATTGCGTGGCAACTAGGAATGCGTAACCCTAGCTGAAGTACAGTGGCAATTGCGTCGCTGTGTTTATTTATATATGTATACACATATTTACAAGTACATACACACACATATACACACATATATCTATCGGAGCTGTTCACAATTTCAAGTTCATTTAATTTCCATTTTCTCGCAATTTTAGCAAGTTGCACGTAGCGCGTGGCTCTGCATGTGTGTATATGTTTGTGTGTGTGACTTCAAAAGCAAAACACAAACACGCAAAAGGCAGCAACAACAATAAACAACAGCAGCAACAGCAACAGCAACAGCAACGGCAACAACAACGAGGATGATGCTAAGAACTTTTGTTCCTGGTCCGCTCTGCATGCAACTTTTTAACACATTTTCCACGTTTGCTTTGTGTAGCAAATGTCTTAAAAGTAACAAGGAAAATCTGTAATCCGCATGATACCGAATTTCGCATACTCTTTCGAATGCGGCTGTATGGCAAAGATATTAATACAATTTAATATATATATATTGTTATATTTATGAATATATATTGTTTAGTAAAAATTTTTTGTGGTTTTTTTTTTATTTTTAAAATGTTTTTATTTATATTATGACTTATATTAAATAAAATAAAATTTAAATTAAGCATTTATTTGTGGCTGTAATGTACTTGTACGACCCAGATCAGATTGGTTCTGAAACAAGTTGTCAGAGCTGGGATAAACTGTGTCGCTGTACTTCCTTCGTTATACTTTCTTTGGAAATGTGTTCAATATCTCATCAATTTAAGTTTACGGACAGGCTGTGACATATTGTGCCATATATCTTGAAGTAGCTTGAATACTCTTTGCGAGGCTAAACAAAATATAAACATACAGTACAGAAAAATGTGTACTGGGTGGGTAAGAGTCGTATAAGCCTGGGTTAAGCATGTGCTCTATAAAGATGTACTCTGTAGAGTAATATTAGTCCATGACTAGCGAATACCCTGTACAATTTAATAAAAATAATTAAAATAATATATGTATATATAAGACAAAAACATCCGATTTAATTATTTAACAAAGAAAAAATATACAATACTCCAATATAGTCCTCGTTTGTTAACTGAATATAGCTGTATAAGATTAAATAAAATATCAAAGTTCACAGTGCTCAAGTTTCCCACTAATCTGCTATCTGAATATACCCCTTTGTACAGCTTAAGAGCGGGTAAAGTAAAATTAAATCAACAGCCGTAGAACGATAAAAGGCCATGGGGAATCAACTGAAGGTGCGTGCCAAACGTGCTGTGTGTGTTTCTTTGTGGTTGAGAAATATATTTTAAATTAACGAAAACACCAACTGACATTCATTACCAATGCGCAAAACTTAAATCCTTTGATCAAGCACAGACAGAGGCACAGGCACAGGCACAAACGCACAGCAAGTCACCACCTCTAGGGATGCTAAGCACGATGAAGCTCTCGATAAGGCAAGGATAACAACTCCAATTCTATTAATTTTTTTTTGTATATCTTAAAACCAAAATGGGAAAACAAGAAAAATGATTTTGTCAAATATTAATTATATTAATTATTCCTCAAAGTATTTCCTTCAAGTGTTGCGTCTAAGCGTTTCTTCTATTTGTTTCCTCTAAATATTCTCTCTATGTTTGTTTTCTTTTAAGTATTTATTCCAAGAATTTCCTCTTAGTATATCCTGTAAGTCTTCAATGCTTAGATGACCGATCACACTTCACTTTACTGCACTGTACAACTGACCCCCAACGGGCCTGAGCGACTGAAGAAATGCTGCAGCTGTTGCCCTATATATAGGGCACTTTCACTCGAAGCCCGAGTCGCGCTCATATGTTTAGCCCGACGGCAGGTAGAGCTCGTCTCAGTTAAGTTTCAAGGGACCAATGGGAACCCTCTCTGCTGCTGCAAGCATTCTAGCTTCGTAGAAGTCGTTGCAGTCGATCTTAAAGTGACCAATGGGAGCCCTCTCTGCTGGCAATCGTTCTTGATTCGATTTTTTAAATATAAATATCAAATTAATACTGTTGCATACATACACATAACTTAAATGATCTGTAGTTTTTCTTCGTGTCTTGCTATTGTTAGGCAGACAAATAGAGAGGAAGATTGAGAGACGGTCTGGGAGACAGACGTACAGACAGACATACGAACATATATAAAAGCACACAAGCACGCATAGTTAAATATATATGTTTGATAGGGCAAACTAAACTATTGAAATGCTGAATAGCTTATGTACATATATTAATATTTATAATACGCATAGACTGCAGTTTCTTCTGTTCTATAGTTCTCTTAAGGACTAGGACTAGGTCTGCATCAATTCTGGCTGTGCCATCCCATATCTATACTGTAATATTCGTCCCTCAAAGGGTTAAAGGGATCTCGCAGTCAAGCAGTCCTGACTAGAGCTTTCTTACATTTTTGTTTTTGTTTTTTTGTTTGGTCACGCCCACTGCCAACTGCAAGTTGTGCATGCCAAACACTTTGGCACGCATCACAAGCCGCATGCCAAATGCTTGTCAAGTGGACTACGTGTTCAACCAGTTGCTCTATTGGGATGCCTTGACCTTTAAATGTGGGTTCGAAATCAAAACTGTATGAGAAAGGGGTAGCATATATTTAAATACTGAAGTGGAGCACAGAGCCACTTGAATACCTGACTTACTTTCTACCCCTACCGTTGCCATTCAATCACGGCAGAGATAAATAGAAAGGGCGAGAGAGAGAGAGAGAGGGGAGAGTCAGCTCACTCAATTTCAGTAATATACAGCTATGTTTGGATTATCGTTTGCATTAAATATGAGTTCGTGAATTGCTTAAATGGAACACCGTCTGGAATTAAATGTAAAGCGACGCAACATTTGTAGCTTGATTGATGGACAAAGCGATGAAGATGCCGGTTGGCTGTGCCACAGACATCAAACACCTAAGCTCATTACAGAGGTAAACATTTTAATTTTGTGCACACATTTGCACAGCCATCGTTTGTCTTAAGAAAAGGACACGGCACTCTCGACGCCAGGATGTCGCCCTGCCCACAGATGAGCCCTGCCACACAGCTATCCCATTGAAGTTCAGCAAACTTTCAATTGAATTGCCACAAAGTTTCGCAATGCTATGTCAAATGCTGTACAAATTTAATTAAAAATTGCTATCACCTAACATAAATAATAGAAGAAAATAATGAAAAAATCACATAGGTGTTGAAATACAACATTTATTTGCTGTCGAGATTAGCATGCTGGTTCTTTAATTAATTTTTTGTACATTTTTAAATTTTGCATATTGCTTAAAATGTATATTTATTTCAAATAAAATTATCTGATTACATATTTATAATTTCATTTCTGTTTAGATATGCATTTTATTTGTATAGTTTACATTTACGTCCTTTGTCATCATTTATACAGTTTATGTACAATGTTTCACCGATTTCAGTGGCAAGTCGTGCTGTCCTTCGTTTGCTCCAGACAGCACATCCTTTGCCGCTTGCGGTGGCGTTGAAATGAGATTTTGCGTTATCAAGTATGCGCCGTGTGTGCCCAGCCTAGCCTGCCTAGCCGCACGCTCAGTCTCCGAAAAGGTGTTCATGCATATTTAAAAACTTTACGTGGTGTGAAGTGGGCCTTGTTTGTTGTGTTGGCCACAAATCCATTCTGAAATTGGCCACCTTGCTCTTTGCATCTGCCGACTGCGAGATCCAGAAGGGGCAACAACAACAACAACAATGACAACGACAACAACAGCAACAACAACAAGTCGAGTGTAAAACTTTTTCTGGTGCTATGGACACCTCCCCGTCCAAAATTTGACTGCCGTCTGGGCCTGAGTGTCTCATGTGCCTGGCACATGGTCACATAAGGGACCCATGTCAAAATTTAATGTGGTTCTTTTTTGTGGCGGGTCAACTTTTCATATATGCCAAATAGCTGACCGCAGCTTTTTGTTGTCATTGTTGCTGCTATTGTTGTTATTGTTATTGTTGTTCTTGTTGTTGCATGAAAGGCTGTGGAAGACGTCGAGGCGCTTGTGTGTAATGTCACAGTTAATTGATTTGCCCAGCCAACAACTGTGCAGACGCATATTAAGCTGGCATTAGGCATAAACTACGCTCAAATAAATGGCAGATAATATTTAAATATAGCTGGCATATGCGTGAATATGCACTCATTCATTTATAATAATTACAGACTTAATCCGTATTCAGAGTTCAATTCCGCTGAATAGATTTTAAACCATAAACAATATATGGCTTAGCACTAAAAAGAAACTTTTATTTCATTTTCATAAAAATCCTTTTTTTTTTTTAATCGACCAATAAATTGTTTTCTCAATAAATTATTTTATCTCTCACAGAAATCGTATTAAATTTGCCTCTAGCTAAAATCTGAAATAAATTTCATTTTAGTTATTATAAATAATTAATTACTTTTGCAGTGTAAACATATTTGTTTTTTCTTATATCTTGTTTTTGTCTAATTGAATTTGTTTCATATGCCAAAAAGTTTTTAATTGAGTTTTTAAAATGCTTCACACACAATCATGTTAACTGAAATGCAATTTACTTAAAATTGTTTATTTTTCGAATATATAGGAATGTTTTTATTTTTTTTGTTGGCCTGTTTACTATCGGCTCAATTATTTGCTTTTATTTTGGTCCATTAAATAAGGTTGCCCCAAAAAGTAGGCAACATAAATTGAAAAACGCCGCGTTGCAGATGTAAAACCAAATGGAACGTGTCGGGTTGGCCTAATTGCTGGACAGGTTCTAATAGCATGTCAAACACACACACATTCGCTAAATACAGTCACACACACACACACATCTGCATTCGCTGCCTAATAACAGGCAGCGGCAAATTTTGGTTAGCTTGCTTCCGCACATGAAACGGCGCTGGTCTCTTTAGCATATAGTGTGTGCTAAAATTCGAGATGACTGCACATGCATACATGCACATCCTATTTGGCCCTCCAATTTGGACACGTTGTGCCTCACATATGTTAATTAACACTGCGGTCACGTTCACAGCATTTGGGGCCTGATTAAAACCAGCCGAAATAAGTTCAAAGCCTCTAACAGTGGCCTGCTACAGCCGTAGCGCTTGGCTCACTTGAAAGATCTGCTGTATGATGAGTTACTCTGATATATATTGAATTACCATATACTATATAGTTGCTGCTAGCTGAGCTGTTGTCCTGGCCCTTTCAAATTGTTCTTACTTTTCTATTTACTCGAATGAATGTTAAATACCCTTTGTTTGCTGATGTTTTAATGCCATATACTCATTAAATATGCGTAGAATAGGGTATATAGCAATTGTGCCAAAGAGGACTTGTACTAGATATAATAAACTGGAATATACTATATTAAATAATGCTGTGTAAATTTACATTATTACAATAGCGATTTCAAATAGTGTAAATACTGGTTTCTAGCCCATAATTTAGGTTAAGGTTTAACGATGATTGCGCTGTAGAGTCTAAGACAGAAGCCGCAATAAATAAATTCTTAAAAAAAAGAAAAGATTTATAAATAGTTGCTGGAAAAGTACAAACAAAAAGACTTTGTATAAGGTATTTTGAGATCTCTCTATCTGAATTTGAATGAGCTACAGAGTATTTGCTAGTGTTGCTGTCCACGTTGGCTCATATTGTTGCTGTTAGCGAGCGAAAATAAATTATTTAAATTAGTTCTAAGTTTGCATTGAAAAGGGTTTGATTTGTGGGCAATGGACGGTGAGCGGGGGTCGGTGGGCGATGGACATAGGTCGGTTGGATGCTGCCTGCACAGCGGTTACAGTTAACCGGTATTCTGGTTAACCGAAGACGGGTTTCCATTTGCGGTCGGCATGACCAAATATGCATGTGCCTAACAGTGTTTGTGTGACTGTGTGTGTGTGGGCTAGTAGGGTGAGGGTACCTATGGCTTAATTAAACTGCAAGAACTTGAATGGCTTTTGAATTTCTGTTAAAATAAATATAAAATTTGAAAATAAAAATTTAATGCAATTAAAAAGTTGAAAACGTAAAAAGTGCTTTACATATGAAATTCATTTTCATTTTAAATTTTTTATTTTTATGAAATGGAGATTGAAATTTATGCGTAGTTTATTTCATTTTCATTGCTGCTGCGATGGTAAAAATATTTAATTCCAATTTAAAAATGTTTTATTGATAACTTTTTGTACTTTGTACACTTTACGAATCAAATGTTAATAAAAATAAAAATAAATGTATTAAAAATTATTTGTATATTCTATTTGAAATTTGATTTGGCAACGGAAATGCAGCATGTGGTTTATTCCTGTTGCGATAAGCCTCGCAATGGGGTAAACTGAGCAACGAGCGATAGATGGAGAGAGAGAGAGAGAGAGAGAGAGAGAGAAAGAGACAGCGTGCAGCGAAAGGGATAGAGGAGGTCATGTGTTCAGCAGGCTTAAATCCCAACTTCGGACTTCAATTTGGCCGCACAGCTTACGGCTAATGGAAAAGTCCTCTAGCAAACCTGACCAAAAGCCACTCCAGCAGATGAGCTTAAACGGAAAAACAAAAACCAATGGCACCCTAACCTGTGGTGTCCAGCACCATGGAGGCGTGCAGGCGTGCCCCAAAAATTGCAATTAATGTCCAGGACTCTGTTCAACTGGCAGCGGTTCCAGCTGACCGGCTAAAGTGTTTTCATGTGTAAGAAAGGCGAAAGGCAGAATGTGTACTAAATTGCATGCAAAGTGTTTGCCTGCCGGCGCGTTGGTTAGTGTCTCATCTCCTGTGTCCCGTGTCCCGTGTCCTGTGCCCCGAGCCTTGAGCCCTGAGCCCCGAGCCCTGAGCACAGTCCAGCCCAGTGTTAGCCAGAAATGAGCAACAGTTCGTTTTGGGCCGGAAAGCGGCTTTCCAGCGTGGGCCGTCCAATTGAAGCTGACGCAGGCGCAATCACAAAAAATAATAAAAGGTTAGGGCTTGGGTTAGGAGTTACACGAAGACAGTAGGCAAAGGAGTAGATTTGGTAGTAAATCGTAATTGTAGTAGAAATTGAAGTCTCAGCTAAAGTGTTGCGGAAGCTGTTGACAAATATTATATATTCCATATTGTATTGTATTCCAATATAAGTATTTAATAAAATGACACTTATTTGTAGTGAATAATGGTTAAATAAACAAATAAATAGGTTTAATTTTTAATATAAATAAATAAATAAATCCAAGAATTCTTGAATAACTAAATGTGCAACGCAATAATTAAAATATATATTCATGAAATATAAATATAATTTCAAATTTATATATAATTTTAATAATTAATAATTAATTAATAATGAATTAAAAAAAAATTTAGAAAATATAAAAAAAATTCAATAAGATTAAAGACCTAAAAAAAAAAAAAAAAAAAAAATGAAGACACTTATCTTTGCTATTGTCTACTACTATTTCTACTACTTACTGAGATTTTGTCACATTTTCATTGAAATGTTTTGTAGTACTTGGAGCTGTTTTCCTTGAGCCCCATCACCCCTCACCCACAGCGCGCTGGGGCCCAACAGCTGTTGGGACAGCAGCTGGCAGCTGACTGTGTTATCAGCCCCCTTGGAGCACCCACCCTGCCAGGTGGCAACACCTGCCCACTGGAAAAAGGTTGCAACTGGAAGCCGCTAGGCGCCATTTGCCTTCGTGCTTATCGCCATCGTCGCGTCGTCGTGTCGTCCGTTGTCGGCTGACAGCCTCGGCTCGGCTAATGTGTTCTGTCTGTTCTTGTCGCAACAGCTTGGGCCGCATTTCATTTTCAGCTGGCGCCGCATATTCAGTTCCTGGTCGGCGTTGCACGTTAACGGTACCAAGCGGAGCGCAGCCAACGCTGCAGCGAACCGAACCGTATCAAGTCGAATCGAGTTAACCAACAAGTGACGTGTTTTTCTTTTCGAAACCGAAAGTGTTAACAGTACCAACTTAGGCGCGCGTTAATTCAAACAGATATTCAACCAAATACAGAAAAATAAAAAGCGGAAAAACAAAACAAAACAAAAGCAAAAACAAAATCAAAACAAAATTAAAGCTCAACATTTGATTACTTTTTAAGGAGTCTTATTGGCCATTTGCATGCGCGACACCTGCGCTGATTGATATTCATTATTAAATTCAAGTCTTGCAAAAGGTAATGCCAAATGAGTTTCCATCAAAGTGTTGTACGTAATTACTTTATAGTATCCAATAATTTGGGACTGTTTAACGACATTTGAGAAACATTTTACTAAATGCGTGATTATATACAAAGTGTTGAATTGCTATTCAATTAATTTGTATTTGTCAACAATCTACCGATCGAAGCCGTTTATACTGTTAATCAGCTGTTGACTATGGAAAGCTTCAGAAAGAATATATAGTACCATATCGAGGCTCTAACGATATAGCTGCAGTAAATCGATCGATTCAAATTTATTACATATTATTTGAATAGTTAAAAATTAAACTGAGTAATTGGATTATAATATTTATCTTTGTCTTAACTTTATGAATGTATCTATATTATATGAGTATGAGTATATTAGTTTTATGATCTGTCAGTAATGATATGCCTTCGCGTGTTTGTTGAAATGCAAGTTTGTTCCCTATACTAAATCTAGAAACGAAATAATCGAAATATTGATTCTCATCCAACCCAGCCTTACATAGCTTTAATATTCATCAAATTTACCATATAAATTGAAGAAAGCTGTAGCTGTAGACTTACAGTATGGTAGTAGTAGTCAATAATGGGGTGTACATGGAAAATCATATAGATCTGCCCTATGAATTGCAGTCGATTTCCTCCGTAGATAATACATCTCTTGTGACATGGCGATACTGAATATCTAGATAATTTTAATAAATTTGAGCTATATTCAAACCAAAGGGCTCAAACCAAAAAGGGCCTAATCTTTGGATAGTTTTAAGCCAATGATTTTGCAACTCATCAATGCTTGATTCATACAAAACATATAATAAAATATAGCTGTAATAACTAAATAACTTAAATGACCTTCATCTCTCTATAGATTCTGGCTTAGTTCTATACAGACCTACATTATGATTCCATTAGCAAGTCAAGTCAGCAGTTCAACTGCCGTCAATTGACTGTGTAAGATTTAGTATTCCGTTACAATAATTGCAGCCTGCGGCAACTTTGTTTCACACACAAACAAACTCATTTCTCTTAGTTTGCTTGCCTAAAAAGCTTGCCCCATAAAGCAGACCTCATTTTGAGTTGTTCCGACTTGGGCAGCTGCAAAGGCAAAACTGTTTTCATGGCTCCTCCCACAGCTGTGTCACGAGTGCATCCTTAAGCGCACAATGCCGTGCCAGGAACTGCAGCAATAGTAATAACAACAACAATACATAGCAAATAACCATTAAAATGCAGGCAACCTTAAGCCAAAAGAAAGAAAAAAGAACAGGAAGAACAAGTTGAAAAGTTTCTCATTCCTTTGAGGAACACTGAATACTCTAACAAAATAGAACTAATTTTAAATCTATAATCATTAGATTTATATAGAAATTGGATTATATTATTTCGACAGAATCTAACAGACTTTTAATATTGCATTGCATTCAATAAATATAAAGCTTTAAATCTACACTGACAATTAATACTGATCAAGAGATATAGCGAGAAAGAGAGGGAGGCATAGAGACAGCAGAGAGAGTTATTTTATGTGGTAATTTCTTACGTCGCGCATTCCTTGACTACGTCTTAAGAGCTATCATAAAAAAGTGTATAATAAAACCGAAAAAACAACAACAATAAGAATGGCTGAAATAGCAGGAAATTCATTTTCCAGCGACAACAAAAGTGATTTCAGGTCTTTGACTGAAATTAAACTTGGGATTGGTATTCGTGGACACTGCTCAAGGTGGCCATCCTGGCCAGTCCGGCACTTGGTAAATGCATTTTTGCACTTTTTGGACTATTGTTTTAAGATGGGACACGCAGTGGCAGCTTCCACACTGACAGTGCCCCAGCAATAGCCACAGCCACAGCTGCGTCTTTGCTGCTGTCTCTGGCTTATCTTCGTTGCAATCTTTGGCTTTGTTCCGTTCGCGTTTGTTGGCAATTTGTATTTCAATGGCTTCTGTAATTGAGTTGAAAGTTTGTTTTAATTTTTTGCAAATATTTAGATGGAATCCATTATTTGTTAGAGTAGTTTTGAGTAGTGCTCCACAAGAGCCCTTCTCTGCGCTTCTCACGTGCAGCATTTTCATTTGAATGTTGTGCCATGAGTCGACTTTAATTTGTGAGCACTTACACATTGTCATCAATAAAATGCAGCCTCATTTCTATTCATTTCTGACCTTTCCTCGACGAGTTGCCTCACGATTTGCACATCCGTTGGGCATTGTTGTCCCGACACGCTGGGTTATCCTTTGCGCTAATGGCAGGGCAAACCGTTGTGCTGCAATTAAAAATGAGGACCATAAAACGTGAAAATGCCTCGGAAATTTCTACCGCAACGACTGGAATGGCCATTGATAAATTTACAAGGCACAAACGAAATGAACAGCGTCATGCGGATGCGGATGCGGATGCGGACAACTTTCAGCTGTCAACCTCCAATGCCCCGCCTCCCCATTAACTGCTCACGTCACGTTTTGCCCTTACACGAAGAGAAAAGTCTAGTTTAGTTATCTTAATTATTTATTAGGTAAAGGTTCAGATTGAACATTTCCATTCTCCATGATTCTAATTTAGTAAATCCTAGAATGTTGTACTACATCAAATAGTCTTTCTTTAATCTCAGTGCACATTTTTTTTAGCGTGCTTTGATTCTCCTTTACGCTTTGCTTTCGGTATTTAGCTATTAAGCGCACAGTTTTTAATTAAATTTTCGCTTGAATTAGCCGCATTTCAGTCACGTGTTAATAATAACAATCAAACGTCCAAAATGCTATGCACCCCCGTTTTCAAAGCGGAATGATGACGGGGCCGTGACGTAAAGCCCCTCGGTGATAAATAGAAACTTACTACGCCCAATTGGTTTTGGCTACGTTTAAGAGATTTACGACAACCGCCTGCTCTGACACCTGATTATAATTATGCCCTTGCCGCCTTGATTAGGCTAGGGTATGCAGCGCCATCGAATAGGCTCTTTGGCTATATTTCACTTGGCTAAATTGAAAATGAAAGTGAAATGAGACTTGTTGATCTTTATATTCCCTTGCTCAGACTCAAACTGATTTTGTTCCTTAACATTTTATTTTAAAGGCTTTTTTATTAAGTTATATTTTATATAACATTTACATGAACAATAACAATAACATAAACATTTTGTATTTATTATAATTTATTCAAATATTCAGTGAATTGCTATACTTCAAGTTAGTTAAGGTATATCCAAGTCGAATCGCAGCTAGAAAACTTTTGTGTTTGACGTTGTTTGCTTGTTGTTTATTAATGCTAAACAACTAAACCTGTTGCTGATAAGCCTCGTATTTGTGTAGCCATATGCATATGTATCAATCCATATATACATACATATACATATGCCTCTTGCGTATTCTAATTATTGAGCCGACAAAGCGTAATTGTTGCCTAATCTCCAATAATAATATTAAAATCGATTCAAGCAGTTCACTCTCAGCTACACCGAAATGAATTTCGAAGTCTTTAAGCTTTGGAGTGCGCACACACGCCGAAATATGTATGTAAGCAGGCAGAGTCGACAGCAGCTGCCACGCCCACACACAACATTGCGCCCATCCGCTTACTTAGACTATAAAATACCCATGTGTAAAAGTCGCGCATATTTCTGCTAGTTAGGTATTTTGCTTCCATTTTATTCCCATACATTTTACAGCGTTTGCGGCATGCTAAAGCGCTGCCACTGCCACGCCCCACTCTAGTGGGGGCTGATAGGGAGAGGAATGGGTATGGGCATGGAGATGGGTTCCGACAGTGGCAAGCCGAAAATAAGAAAAATCTGTCAACGCCACTTTTCACTTTCCGCTGCCCGTGAACAGGGGGGGACCGTTGTGAGCGGGGAGGAGGCATTCCTCCCGCCTCGTGCCCATCCTCAAAGTGTGCCAAAGCGCGCGTAAATTGATTTAAGCACGGCAGCACGTTGAGCCTGGTCTTGGCTGCAGCTTACGGCATGTGCGCCTCGATGTGCTGCAGCATAGATATCGTGCACAAGCACTTAACTTGCCTCACAAAACTGCTGAAACAAAAGTGAAATGTAAAGCGTGAAAGCAGCTCACGGCGAGAGGGCGATCGAACAGATACTCCAGACCAGACATAGACATAAATTTCAGGACTAGACATTGTTCAAGACATTGTTTTGTGTGTTACTTCCTTATAATTATTCTTTGTACATGAATAATTTATTTTTGGTTTGCCAAATTTAACAATAAGTTAAGTTAAGCTTCTTAGACTACAATAATAAAAATTATTAGATGTTAGCTAAATAAAAGCTGCGCAGCAAAATATTAAGATTGTTCAGCAGTTCTTTATCTGAATTATGATTTCTTTTCATATGCTTTTCATATAAGTACATAAATCCGAGGTATGTGTGGCAGACCGTATAGAACACACGATGATTTGTCTATAAATCCGAACGTAAAGTTCTTAATCGCCGTGTCTTTATTATCTCGAATAATAAATGAAATCATTAATTTCTCTTTTGACTTTATTTTAAGTCGAAACTTTAATTTTCTTAATGCTCAGATTATTATATCCCCAATGCTCCATAGTGCAGACTATAATTCAAGCGTCAAGTAAGCAGTGAACGGTGTGACTACTTATTAGTGTGTGTGCACATATAGATGTTTGTGTGTGCGGATGAGTGCCTGTGTATGCATATATGTATGTGGATGTAGAATGTGCCTGTGCTCAGGATATCTTGTAGTCAGACACGTGTCACTCGAGCATTTCTAGTCGATTTCTTACAGAAATTCCTTTGACATATCATCATACCCTTTACTGTACACTTGGGAGGGGTAAAGTGATTAGATGCTCTTGGCTTGTCTATGGTAACCATAATAACTTTCTAGTGAATGCCACAAACGAGCTGCTCATGGTTAAGAGCTGAGTGTTATACTACAAATTGCCATTGAATTTATAGCATTTTTTGCACAACTTGAAGCAAACTGAGCTGAAAGTTTGCATTTCATTTGGAAACATTTAAATTAGCAGCTGTGAGTGAGAACTGAAAACTGAGAGCTGAATTTAATTAGCTGGCAAATGAAAGGAAAATACAGCACCCGAAATACACACCAACACAGGCGCCCACATACATCTATAAAAGGCGACACCTACAGATGCATACACTTAGAGAAAACAATCATGTGCAAATTAAATGGAACTTTGAATATTTATTTTATATATTTATTTTTATATTATTTATATTTCATTCTTCAAAGAGTTTAATTCCCCAAGGTATTATGTAAATATTTTTAAAATTTATAATATAAATAAATACAAATAATTATGCATAAAATACTGAAAATATTTATAAGAATGTCGAAGCTATCTTAACATTCAATTTTTACACACATTTACATTTTGATTAATATCTTAAAAATGTTGCTAAATTAAAAAAAAATGATTTTTTTTTTTTTACTGCAAGCAACTTTACAATTATTTTTTTTAGTGTACACAGTTTGGATTTACATTGGTGTGAGCTTGTGTGGGTGTGTGTGTTTATTATAAAGATTGAAAAGAACAGAGAAGAGTAGAAAGAGTTTCGATAAGAGCGCAAAGAAATGCAAACACTATGTTACACACACACATACACATATACATATAGATGTACTTATAAATATATGCATATGTATGTGTGCAGACGTATGAGCACATACAAACACGTATTGATAGCTTCAATTAAGTGCTTGGACGATTTCGGGTTCAATTTGCCTCATCATATGTCACACACACACACACACACACGCAAACATACACGCACACATGCATACGTACAGCCACATAGCTTAGTTCACATACCAATTTTCCTTTTTTTTATAGGCAATTTCTGTGAACCTTTTCTTTAGCCCCCGTCTCTGGCTCAGTCTTAGCCCCAACCTCGTCCGGGCTCTGGGTCGGGCATTGTTGTTGGCCGCCTCAGCGGATGCATAAATATTTAAATTTGTTGTTGTTGAAGAAAATTGATAGGATTTAATGACATTAAGGACGTGAATCTGAGGCTGTGTAAGCGTTTCATGATGCCTGAGTCCTTGATAAGCTGTACCCCAAATGCGATGTAACATACGAAGCAGTTTAATGCCCCCCCCCCCCCTCTCTCCACTTTCTCTCTGTCTGTCTCCTGAGAGAATAGGGTGGTCTCATAGGGAACAATGTGTTAAGTGATGTCTCGCTTACCGATTTATCTGATTTATCGGGGCTGTAGACCATTAAAAAGCCATAAAGGGACCCATTAGACAATAGAGCGCCGCGACGGCTTACAAATCCCAATCCAAATAAAACATAATTTTCATAATTGCTTTTGGCTATCTGTGTTTTGTATGCAAATATATAACACACACAGACATACATATATTTGGTTAGTAGTTGTTTCATCATATTCACAAAAAACACGAACCAAATGGATTTTATTGTCGTTTAGCTGCTTTTATTGCCAAAGCCTATTCAATTGTTATTATCTTTGCATATTTATTATGCGTAAACTAATCATGGTCGGAGCCCAGTGGCAGTTGAAACCAGCTATAACCAGCTATGGATATGAATATATTATTAATTTAGGCTCGAAACAAGCATTGATGAACTGGAATTGGAATTGGATGTGGAATGCGTAAATCAATGGGATTAGACTTTAGCAGCTGATAAGAACTATGACGTTGGATCCAACATATACACAGGGAATTATCTGTATTTCTATTTGTATATACTATATTTTCTATTTATACTGCATCTGTACGTTGCTTGCATCTCAAACGTGTTGCATATTTCGGGCTGCAACTGTTGCATTTGCAGCACTCGTTGCAGCATTTTCATCTATTTCATTTCAACAAATAAATTTTCCATTCGGCTATTGTGCGAGTGCTTTGAATACGGAATTTATTTAGTGATGTTGTTGCCTCTGTGTGTGGACTTCAGAATTATTATATGACATTTCAATTTTTTTTTTTTTTTTTTTTTTTTTTTTGCTTGCCTGTGGCTCTATCGTTGACTCTGATGAGTGCTCTTCAAATGCATCGGCATATGAAATGCCCTTATTTGTTAGCGATGTTGGCCAACTGTACACATTGTTGGGATACCCTGTAATTTGTGGCTACAATGAAAGTGTCTCCGAGACCCATATGGCTGTTGTTGATGTTGCTTAGAATTGAAAGTTTATGTACAAATCGAGTTTTGTATAAATGAAAATATAGTACATATAATATAATAATAATATTTTAGACCATCAATACATATAGTTGAATGCCTTCAGCTTCACTTCCGTATTTGGTCTTTTATCTCACTATCTTCCTGCTCCTCCTCTGCTCCTTCTCTGCTCCTTCTCTGTTTTTCGTATGCACTTTTTACTCATTCTCCTCTAATGACCTCTCACATAGCATACTCCAACTATTTCACATAAATTCACAGAGTATTCGCTAGTTGAGTGCCGCAAATGGTTGTGTGCTCGTTAAGACCGTTAGAAAGTAACCAAAAATGTTGCTAAACACGAGGACTGTCGCTGCTGCCGCCACTTCCACAACACTAACCAAATTGTCGCTTTGCATGTTGCTCATGTGTGTGTGTGTGTGTGTGGTTGTTGAGTGTGCGGTTGCATTGGCAAGCCAGGCAACCATTTGGCTGCAGCTAAAGTCGAGCTATGCAGCGCCCTGCCACCCCCTCGGCCCATGACTGCATGCACAATTGATTGCATTGATTGTGCATAGAGTACCCCCTGTCTGTATGTGTGCGTGTGTGTGTGGGTGTGGGTGTATGTCTGGTTGCTCTGAGTATCTATATTCAGTGCTGTTTGTGCACTTGTTGTGGCTATAATTGAATTTTATGGCCGCTTATTTTTATTGCTGCCCCTGTCAGCCGCCAATTTATGACACAAATCGAATCGAATCGTGTATCGTGCCACGTAGAGAGAGAGAGATAGAGCGGGGCACGTAGCGGGAGGTGCGCAGGGCGGGAAGTACAAGAGGGATGTGCGTGGCCAGGGCATAAATAATTGATGCACGCAAATAGCAAAATATGTCATCAAGCAAAATTTGGTTTTTATTGTCGTAGACAGGCTGGCTTTCACTCAAGAAGTGAAATGCCATATTATCCTTCGGCTAACACCAAGAGCAGCATGAGCAGCAGGCCCAGCAGGAGCAGCAGCAGCTCTGGCCTATCATCCTTATGACATGGCCAAATCAATAAAAGACAATTTTTGCTGCACACCCTTACCTGGTTGGGGTATTTTTAGTTTTTTATAACCAAATGGGAAACGGAGGCCATAGAACTATATAATATCTATAAATATTCACTTGACCAACGGAAATTTTTGTTTGACCTCAGTAGAAGTTTTTTAGTTAATATTTTAAATAAAGTTTTTTTTTTTTTTTTTTTTTTTTTTTTGCATAATAAACTTTTTCTATTTTCAGCTTTTTAGAAAATGCAGAGCATATTATTGACAGTTAACTTTAATTTATAATTTTATTATTTTATCACAGAAGAAAATATAAGAAAGTATGAACTGCAAATGCGAATTCGGATTTACTATGAATAAATAAATTTAAAAAATATATTTAAAATAATTAAATAAACTTTAGTTTTTGTGCAGCCAAGATATATGTAGTTAATAATTTGATAAGAATTTTATTAAGATATTTATGATGAAAATAATTTAAAGAATGGGCAACTCTCCCTTAGCTTAAAACCAAACTAATTGAATTTCAAATTGTATATATATATATTTATATATATATGTATGTATTGTCCAAGAAGAAGAAAAAGTGTATCTAAACTTCAACTTTGTCCTGTATAACTTTCCTTGCTATCATCTCGCTTATTTCTTTCTCCTTCACTTTTTTTTTGTTTTTGTTTTTATTGTGTGCTGTGCCTAATATTATATTTTGCCCGCTTGGCGTGGCCGATACAACAATTTGCGCACCTGCTGTTGCTAATATACTATGCTTGTTGTTGTCGTTGTTGTTGCTGATGGTCAAGGGCGGTCAGTGGCTGGCAGGTGTAAAGGGTCGACGGTGAGGCCTGCAAGTAGACAGCGGCATAAATTAATGGAAAACAACATGAAAAATTGAAGTAAACAGCTGCAACAACAACAACAACAGCCACAAAAGCAATTACAACAACAACAACAATAAGTACAATATACTGACCTAGACACACATCGTTGCGCTCATAAATCTCAATTTGATTTGGGTTCCAATGTCCTTCCGGATAGAGGCAGACGGAGACCTCAGCGATCCAACGAATCAACGATTTTTGCAATGCTTTTCTATCCTCAGCTATTTGATTTGATTTGTGTGTGTCCTTGCCTCCTTTTACATTCTCATTGTCTCACTCACTCACTCACTCTCTGTCTTCGCCATCCCCCCTTGAGCCACCCCCCTTTCATTGTCTTTCCTTTGGCTTTGACTTTTGCCCAGCGGCGACCCAAATCAATGACTGTCTTGCACACATGTGTGTGTGGGTGTCTAAAGCTCTGTATGTGTGTGTGGGTGCTTCCTGTCACGTCTCATTGTGTACGCCAACTTCTGGAGTCCTTTCCCTGCGATGCTATATCCTTGCTATTGTGCAGTTTGTCTAATTGTTTTGCCACTGTCAATTTGTGTTTAATTGCACGGCAATTAGAGGCGGCTATTGCCAAATGGGCGTGCCAGCTGTCTGAGCAATCAAATGAGCTGTCGCTAAACAATGTAGCATTCACGTTCCACGTCTCCCGTTTCAAGGGCTTTCTCGCGTTTCTCTGGCGTTTTAAAACGCGATCTATTTTGGTACCTCAATGTAGCTTGATTGTTGTGCATTAGCGCAGAAGGCTAATTAGCTTAGCTACCTGGCTGGCTGGCCAAATACCACTGGACGTGGCATTAGCATTGTGAGCGTTTCGTTAGCGTTTTAAAACGCGGACCAGCTGCGGGGATTGCGCGATGCCTCAACCAGGTTGACGGACGAGGATAATTCATTTAGCAAGCATGTAATTGCCGCGCTTCTGCTGCTGCTGCTATTGCTGCTGGATATTGGTCCTGAGAGTCCTGCAGCTCAGTTATAGTAGCGGCAGCAGCTAATGAAATAGCTAATAAAACCGCACAAGGACAAGGGCCAACACACACGACACAACCGCAACAGACTCACACACATGATCTTCTATTTATCCAGCTCTGTTTGTCTCCCTCTCTCGTTTTTTCTCCCTCTTTCTCTCTCTCGCATCGCTTCTTAATTGGCCCCGTTCCTCGTCGCACCAAAACGAATTTAATTTATGTCCTCGCGCTGTAGTCGTAAGCCAAGAATGGCACGCCCACAATGTCTGTGGCTGCTGGAGCAGCTCTCTAAAATATAAGCAAGCAAGCGGTGCCCCAAATGGCCGCAACAATGTCCTGCCCTGGCGTCTTTGTCTCCGCTGCAAGTAAATCAATTATGTGTGCGTGGGCGTGTGTGTCTGTGGGTGTGTGTGTGTGGGTGTGTGTGCGTTGGGATACATAGATAGATAATAATTAACGATAAGTGTTAGAGTTGCCGCCCACATTCAGTCACGCCTCAATGTACGACAACTTTAGACACACACACGCACACACACCCAGCCGCCGCGCTCAGTTCGAGGACCTTGTTTGATGCCTTTTCTTCTTGCTGTTGACTCGGCCTGAGTGCATGTGTAAATTTAGCTAACGTTTTAAGTGCCAACTCGCTATGACAACTAAATAATTACGGCCCAGAGGGGTGCAAGTGCTGCCGAGGGGGGCTGATGGAGCTCTGAGCGTAAACTAAGCTCCGTGTGATTAATGGCGCATTGCAAAAGAGTTCCGTGAACGAAAATAGTGGAAAATGCTCCTCCCTTACCCGTTCAAATGCTCTACAAAAATATTGAAACTTGAAATGTTCATAATATACAGGTATATGCTGAAAATACCGTTATTCTTCTCCTTCTTCTCTTATATGATAATACGAGTATATCACAAAAAATAACCTGTAAAATAATATGGACTCTTTTATTATTATTAAAATTTATAGCAATGCGGGAGTACCCTTAAGAAGTTTTGATTGTATTTGACTTTTATAAGATTATTTAAACGAGCCCTTAGGGCAATACAAGCAAATTATATATGTATGCTTGAATCGCAACAGTTAATCAAAACCATAGCCGTGTGGCAATGCTAAGTAATCAAAGGGTATACAATTATTTAGCAAGTGCGTAACGAGTTTCCTGCTATTATGTGACTTCCTTTTGCGATGTTCGCTTTGCCTCCAGCTCAGACTTTGGCAATAAGTGCTTTCGTCATTCTGCGCACTAGAGCTAAATGTTAATTTGTCGACTCACCTGCAAATGAACGTATACGTATATATATATAGAGCGTATATTTATACTCTATAATTATGTGTGCTGCTTCGTTGGGGGAACTGCGCAAAAACGCAACTGAAACTTTGATTAATCGCTGAAGGAGCTGTTTGTCTGTTTGGCTGTCAGTTGTCGGCTGTCGACTGTCGGCTGTCGGCTGGGTGCGGCGCAAAGAAAATAGAATTTTTGGCCAACTGACAAACTGTGGTCAAAAGGCATTTGGCCTATTACATCAGCGCACAAAAGTAGACAGCAGTTGGCCGCTTGCTGTGGAGCACTTGGAGCATTAAATTATTGGCCAAACTGCTGAAATTCGAATGCAAATTCAATAATTATAAATTAGGTATGCGGCTGGTAGAAATCAATTTCCAAATTCAATTACAAAATGGCAAAAAATTTAAATGAAATGAATTTGCATGCGAAGACGTTGAGAGCGAGTCGCCAGCAGCAGCAGGCAGCATGAATCCCCCAGACTCTGACTGAAATTAAAATTTCAATTGGCTGGAAAATATGAATGCCGCCTGCCGCTTTGACAGCAGCCACAAAATATTAATAAATAAAACACCAAAATTAAATTAAGTGAAATGCGCTCCTAAGCTGTCGACGCTCTAATCAAAATGCCAGCTGACACCCCGTTGACAGCTGTGGTGTGTCCTGTGTATATATATGCATGTGTGTGTGGGTGTGTGTCAGCTTCTGTTGTCGCATCGTGAATGCTTTAACATCCTACGTGCACTACCTGGCGTATACGCCATTTGGGTTTTATCACGAATAGTCGCATTAATAACCGAAATAAAAGTTACTGCTCCATATAAAGCTGTCATTGCCGTTTGTTGAGCCATGACTCTGACAGGCTAAGACTCTCAAAGTCCAACTGAATACCCTGTTAAACTAATTCTTTATTTATTCTTGATTTCAATCATCTTTTAAAAAGATTAACTTATCAAAGTATTATTTCATATATTTTTTTAATTTCATCAAAAAAGTTCGAAAAGATAAAATATTTATTTTCTTTTTGCATTTAATTGAAAATTATTAATTGTTCACAAAGTCTATATAAATTTTTAAATATTTGTTTATTTGTTATTAGTAAAATTCGTATAAATATATATATTTTATATATTATTGTCAAATATGTGAAAGTGAAAGGCTTATAATTTTTATTTCGAAGCCTAAATAACAATACTTTTAATAATAATTTTATTCATTAAATTCCCGCCACTTCGAATTAAAATTAATTTATTAAAGTGAATTATCAGAGAATGGCTTGAATATTGCATTTGTCTTCATGTTTGGTCTATGACATTGTGCTGTTTGCTTTACGCCATACTTAACACATTATCGAAATTAAGTATACGACGTGGGCAACTTAAAGTCGGCTTTATTTATTTGCTGAGCGGCCGCAAGCAGACAGCGAAGCGAATGACCAATTTGACCCAAATACCTGACAACATGTTTGTATGTATATATATGGGTATGTGCATGGGTATCCTTGAATATCCCTGTTTGTTTGTAAATACTCGAATGATACATTCATATCAGTCAAAAGGAAAACTGCAGAGAGTAAAGTCCACTGTGAGAGTGGACTGCCGTTGGCTGGCATTTTGCTACCTTGCGCAGTTTTACGACTTAATGACTCTGCTGGGATTAATATGACTAATGGCACTCGCGCTGCTTTTTATTCGATACAGTTCGTTTCTATATATAAAGAGTGCTCGGCCTTTGTGCAATTCATGTTCAAATGGCCGACATTGATGGGCGCACACTCAAGAAAACATGGGACACTGACTCGTACACACACACACACACACACTTAAATGATTATGGCTCCTGGCTGGCTCTGACTTCGCTTTGTGTGCTGACATGCCATTTATATATAGCAAAAAATATATGTATGTATGTATATATGTATTATATCTGATGGCAGGTATATTTCTTGAGCTTGCATGACTATGGAATATCCTGTTGCTGTAGAGCAGCGCAAAGAACTCTATCGCTTATTTGCTTATGTTTTTCGTGTTCCATGTTCTCTTGTTTGTCTTTCAATGCCAACAATTGTCCGAATATCTTGGCCTGAGTGCTAAATTCTTATCGAAATTGAATTTTTTTAAGGGAAATTCATTTTTAATCGCAGCAAGCTCAAGGCAATTAAATTCCATTTCGCTCTCCCTTCTTAGTTTCTAAGTTGCTTCTGTTCACGTTTTTTCCCCACACAATTTGAACCTATTTAAACTTTACTTATCTAAGTTTCCGTTATGCAAATTGTTAGCCACGCTTTACTTAGTTAATGCGTTATGTGCTCGAGTCTTAAGCAACTGCGTTCTTAGTTTTACATAAATTGTGTGCTTGGGTATATTTTATAAAATCTATAAAATAGATCATTTCTTGCATTGCCTATCCTAATAAAGAAATTAAAGCCAACTAAGCTTCCCTTGGCTCACAGGGCTCGAGACCCGAGACGTTGCCAGCCAGACAATTTTTAGGGGCGCTCTAATTTTAAACATCATTTAAACAGACATTAAGCAGCATACGCCCCGGCTTAGCTGCGAGATGTATTTATAAGTATGAAGAGGGAACAGCTTGAAATTTAAACACTCGGCTCACGCACACACCCACACACACGCACATGGTCGTTTGACTGTCATTAGCTGCAGCAGCACTACAAGCACAACAACTGGACGAATCACTAAACAACAAAACAGTTTATCAAAGCAACCGAACGGGCCACTTGGACATGGGTTCAGGTCAACTCGTAGCTGGCAACTGAAAGTGTTGACTCTTATCAATGGCATGCATCAGTCAGTCAGGAAAATTAATTAACAACAACATTGACACTTGAACACTGGGACTCCACAGACAGACAGCTAAACATTAATGGGGGCCGGACCAGGGCGGGCCGGAGCGTAGTGGGGCCACACAGGGCAGTTGGAGCACTCGTAAAGTCAACAAGCTGCTGAAGCGTGTCCTTTGCCAAGCGCTGCTCCATTTGCTACTCATGAATTGTTTTTGTCATTGTTGTTGCGGCTTGTTTCTGGTTACTGTTTATATAGTGTTCCACACATTCACACACTCACACCCATGCACACTCTCACTCGAAAGTATACTTGGGGTTTGCTGACCTGGCCACAAGCCAATCGGCCTCAACAATAGCCCGTTCTCAAGCCAAATGAACCATAGAAGCAGAAGACGAAAGATCCTTTTGCGGTTTGTGTGCGAAAATTGTAGAAATAAATTTCATTTGCCCATTCTTAAAATATTTTCCCATATGTACATGTATATGTATATGTTTCTCCCTCTCCCTCTCTCTTCACTTCTCCCCCTCTCTTTCTCTCTCTCTCTCTCTCTCTCTGTGTGTATTTGTGTATGACTTTCTGTGTTTTGGTTTTTGAGGTTTTGGTCCTTTGTTTCAATATGAAATAAATTTCTATTTATTATACACAAACTCAACCTGATTTGCTGTGTATATTTCGAAAATAATACGAATTCCTTACTCGAAATGAAATATTGGAAAATATTGATTAATTTTGGCTTTTGCTTTTTAATATCAACTGCAGCACGGCATTTCGGTTAGTCCGTGGCTCGGAGCGCTGTTCGTTGTTTATTGCAGCTCATTTGTTTTTATTTATGATGAATAACACAAATTGCTGAACGCGATTTGTTGGCTTTAGTGCAAAAAACATTTTCGAAATTCTAATATAGATTATCGGCAGAGAGGATGTGTGTTCCTGATGTGGCTAATGATGCAGAATAATTCAATGAAAATTTATATAGAACATATATCACATAATCTATTGGATATGGAAATACCTCTTCGCTATTATGCGTATTATATGTTTCAATTTAATGATGTAAACAGGATTGAAAGCAAATAAAGTTTATGTTATCACATCTTTAATCAGATATATATATATATATATATATATATATATATATATATATATATATATATATATATATATATATTAATGGCATTTTGAATTTCTTAGAGTAGAATTAAATATTTATATTAATACTGAAGTTTATTCAGTACTCAAAATTGATCAAAGCCTTTCAATATTCAACACATAGAAACATATTTTATAGCTAACATAGAGTTATGTGTAGATCCCTTGCATGGCATTTATGGATATGCATAAATAGTAATAGATTTATGCCATGTCTACCTAGTTGATCAGCTGACCTCATCTATGTCATGGCAATGTTTCTCATTGGACTTTTCCCATTTTCTTTTATCACATCCATCAACTATCTCTAAGTCGTGCAACTGGCTTTACTTTACAAAATAACAGTTTTTATAGCATTGCTTCCTGTGGCTATTGAAGTTTCCTTTCAGGCTCTCATTGCCATTTACTGTTCTCTATTGCAGCGCGTAACTTCCGGTAATTTTGCGTCGTAAAATGTTTGCCACCAATATCCGCCGGGCTGTCGTCAACGTAATGAACCTGGCCGAAAGGCATTGAGGCCACAGAAGGACTTCGTGTGCAGACATTTGCGCCCCTTGCATTCTCAACGCGTCTCCTTGCAGCGACGCCTATTTCCGCCGCATTTTGCAATTTGAATTGGCACGTGAAAGCTGTTTCCCCAATCGCATATGCTACGGCTAATTACTATGCAACAACAACAACAACAACAACAACACCAGCACCAGCACAAGCACAAGCAACAACAACAACATCGGCTGGTGAAATCCAAGTAAAGCAGAGGCAAATCCACACTACGACCATGGAGGAGGACGTTTATGCAACGCTCAACTACAGCGACAGCGACAGCACCGCCGAAGATGGCGCCGAGGATGAGGATGGCTGGAACACGCTGGATATGAGTGTTGAGCAGCTGGAGCATCTGCTGCTCTGGCAGCTGCCCGATTCGGGCAACAGCACCAGCAAACAGACGTTGGCCAATTGGAGCTTCAGCAATGAAACCGCAATGCCCAGTCCAACCCCCGCCCAGTCGCCCTTCGACACCAACAACTATTGGGCCCTGCTCGCCCTGGTGCTGGTGTTTGGCACGGCAGCGGGCAATATCCTCGTCTGTTTGGCCATCGCCTGGGAACGTCGCTTGCAGAATGTGACAAACTATTTTCTGATGTCGCTGGCCATCACGGATCTGATGGTCGCCGTGCTCGTCATGCCCCTGGGCATCCTCACCCTGGTCAAAGGTAAGTCCCAAGCGCCAGCTGCAGCAGCTGCTATGCATATCGGCATTATTCAATAAATGGATTCCGTTCCGCATTCACAACGTGTCGAGCAGCTGCCATCCATAACTAATGTTATTATTGAGCTTTGCGCATACTTTTTGAATTCTTCGAACTGAACTGAACAAGAATTGCAATTGCTATTTAAACTTGCAAAGCAGCTTAATGTCAGCAACCCTAGGTATTATTCTGAGAATTTCCCGACAAAAGTTTAAATGTTTTTGTTTACGTTTCGCATAATTACATTTTATTACACTCTGAATCTCTTCCAAATGGGGTTTTCCGGTACGTTCTATTCATATGTACACACTCATTCAAATGTGAATTTGAATTATCAATTGGTAGTTTGGTTTCAAGTCGCTAGATGGCGCTCAAGCTGCTTAATTTTAGGTGTATTCAATATACTAGCCAAAGTTGAATGGAGTAAGGGCATCTTCTAGTCGGGCATAATTGACTAGCGGCTTCCTACTTCTTCAGTCTAAACTTGATTCAAGGATCAAGGATCTATTTATTGAAAATGTTCAGCTTTGTCAATTTCGCGCTTAGTTAAGCGTCAGCCTTAAGTTTCCCACTTCTTTTTTTTTTTCATTTTTCCTACATATTCACTAATAATAGATAAATAACAAGAGATATTTCGTTTTTTGGCTCCACTAGATTAAGGGCCTGTATTTTTTAATGTCTCACCTTGCCCGTGTTCGCCTTTAAACTAAGCTTATTCGCCTCTGCTTCTATGTAGCGTACAACAATGCTCGTTAAATGCGCTTGCAATCAGCGTGGTCAGGCAGTGGCGCAAGCAGACAAAGGCGTAGCCAGCGCAGCGCATGTCCTTGGACATCCTTTGGCTGCCGCTGACACGCGGCATTCTGCGGCGCGACTATAATGAAGCTGCCTCTCAATGGAAGCGAAGTCGCAGCACGCCTCGTCAATTGCATTATGTGCCAGCTATTTCGATCAAAGCGACTAAACAAAGACGAGCGAGAATGAACGCGACGAGAGCCGCCAGAAAAACACCAGAAACACTGCGAATACATGCATACATATATACTTGTTCGTATATCTGTATATACATATGTATATGTATAATACTTGCGGGGTGCCGACAATTTAATAAGCGCATCGTCCTTTGTTAAGCGCAGCTTGACGAAGACAATGGGCAAACAGATGCTGCGCAAAGAAACAAACGGAAGCGTTTTTGGCTCCAGTGCAGCATAAAAATTGCATTAGACGTGGCAAAATAGAAAAAGCACTTGAAAGCGAGCCACCAGGATGAGCCCCAGTGCTGACGTAGGGGCTGGCATCCAGCACAGCCGAGGAGAACAGAGCAGAGTAGAGCAGAGCTGAGCAGAGCGGAGCACAGGCGGCAGCGCAGACGGCAGCAGCAGCATCTGTCAGTTGGCAGCAGTTAGCCCCCTCGGCTGCATGTTGACAGTTCTGTTTGTGTGCTTTGGGAGCCATTACACACACACACACACACACACACATACACACAAACGCACCGACACTCATACATACATTCACAGAGACACACCTGCAGGCGCATATATCCACTTGGCAAATGGCATTGCCGAAGTGAGCAATGCAGTCGAGCGATCTTTGAGTGTGCGGGGGCGAGAGAGCGGGCCAAGGGTCGTGGCGTCTGCTGCTGTGCAAACAAATGGCAGCCTGTTATATCAAGTGTGAAAAATACTGCATAATGCAGCAAAAGAGGTGCACAATATGCTTCTATCGACTAGAAAATACCCTGTAAAGCGTATACAACACCTAAGACCTAAAAGCTCTGCATAGATGAAAATTATTATTTCAATATACATAAAACGAAAGTATGCTTGTCAAGTTAAGTCGTGTATACCCGCTGCTACCTTGTTGAGCTGCATTATAATCTTCTCGCTTTTTGCCTTTCAAAGGGCAAAGAATATAAAGAGAATTTGTGCGACACTTTTGGCAGTGAAAGCCAGAAAAATGCAGCCAAAATTTGAATACTATGTCATAGACCCATCGAGCATGGCTCTCGTCTGATAGCTAAGTGGACTAGAGGTTTGGCAGAGGCGAAAAGTAATCGTGCATATATTAATATATAAGTGGTATGGCATAGAAACCGCTCTGAGCTGATGCAGCACAAGGACTTGCAGGCAAAGCAGTTGCCAACACTCCTCAAATCGACCCACTGAGAGACAGATGTGTGCATAAACTGTAAATATTCCCTTACAGTTGCGCCAATTATAATTTTATAATTAAATTGAATCGTAAATTGGCGTAAAGCGTCAGCTAATTAATAACTGTAAGTGCAATTAATGTCGTGCATAAAGATGCGTAACGCCAAGCAATATTGAATATCATGCAAAGCAGTAAACAAAAATAATATGATTTTTATATTATTTTTCGAAAAAAAAGACTGAAGAGAAGTGAAAAATGTCCGCAAAGCGTCAGCCAAAATAAATTAAGTGGTAATGCCAACAGCAACGCATAATAAACACAAAGGCGGTCGCAAAAAAGAAAAAAAAACAAGCAGATGACCACAAATAATAATAATAAAATGAGAGACAGAGAGAGAGAGAGAGAGAGAGAGAGAGAGAGAGAGAGAGAGAGAGAGCAGCCAGTGACAGCAACAACAACAGCAACAAAAGAGACCAAAATAAAGAGCATAATTAATTGAGCGCAAATTGGCAGCGCTGTGATTTTTCCCGCCAGCCCAAAAGTAGGCAATGAAATTTTTACAAGGCAATAGGTGGAAGACGCCGACGAGGATGACGACGACAAAGAAGAAGAAGAAGCAGTAACAAACGACTAAGACAGAGCGACGGCAAAGTAGAACTGTACTTAGGATTTGGATAGAAATGGAAGATAAACAACGACAACAACAACAATAGCTGCCAGAGCAATAGAAAGTGGGATAAAAGCAAATTTATCATTTCAATGCTCTCTGTTATTGCTGTTGTTGTTGTTGTTGTCAAAAAGCATTTTAAGCGCTTAAGCTGCGACACGCACCGAGAGGCCGGGCCGTCTGCCAATAGGCGTGTCGCGAGCCGTGCGAGCGAGCGAGCTGCTGAAATGGAACTCGCTGGGGACAGCTTTAAACCGGAAAAATAAAACACAAATTTTTGGAGCATGTGTCACAGCTCCATTGAGCTCGGCGCACAAAAGATATTTCCCAAAATAAGATGCCAAGCAAATTGTGAAAGTTTTTGTAAAATTATTGCATAAAAGACAATTTGTAGTGGCAATAAAGGTTCTGTATAGTACATACATATATTTATACATATACATATACATACATCTTATTATGGGGAAATATATTTGTCTGCCTCTTTTCCACTTTTATTTATTTCTATTTCAAATTATTTTATAAATACATTCAAGCATCTATTTAAATAGATTTATGCAACACTTTAGTCGCCTTAAATTTCCCAGCATGAAATTGAGTTGAAACTGATTTATGAAACACATTCACTGCGATTGGGTGGCACTCAGATTCATTCATTTCATAGATAAACGAGCCGCAATGAGCCATGGCGAAATCTAATGCCAAACTTTGGTAAAGTTTTATGCGTTGCCTAGCATTCGGACGACTTTATCATAAATCTTTAAGCTACCTGCACTGCAGAGGGTTCATGGCGGGCGGGTGTCACGGAAGGGGGAGTGGGGCCGAGGTGGGGCGGGTGACGGTGACATGTCTACGCACAGTGAATCGAGGGCACCCCAAAATGGCAGCTGTCGGCTCGTGCCGAGCAGCCAATTAATTTTTAGGGTTCGCCCTGAACCACAGGACGTATACGTAATGAAGTTTCTGTTACGCTTTTTGCTGCTCTGCTTAAAACACAATCATTGCGTACGGCTTAAGCTAGATCTGTCAAACTGGGCCGAGGGCGGTCCTGGAACGGACGGGGGCTCGAACCCTTTTCGACAACCTCTGTGGCAATTTTTTCTGCTTGTGGTCAGAGCACGCCCCACGCGACCGAGCGGCTGTCTCGCATCCGTACATCAATCACATGGCGAGCAAACATGTGAGCTTCCTCTGTGTGCTTTCACGTTCGGCTTAAGTTAGCTAGTTTCAAATTTTCCACATTCACATTGCCTTTCCCATTCCCATTCCCATTTTCGTTTTTTAGTTTTTGTGTCTTTAAGGCGACGCCATTTTGCATATGTTGCCATTAGGCGACTGCTTGAGCCGCCCTCTGCTCATTGCCCATGCAAAGTCCCTGTTAGCTGTTAAGTGTTTTGTATCCGCTTACAAATGTAGCCGAAACCCAAACTGCTGCCGAACTGCTGCAAGGCTAAAGGCGGCCGTGCGTCACTCGTGCATGCATTACATTTTTCATTGCAACGGCTTCAGCTCTTGCAGAGAGAGAGAGAGGGAGAGAGAGAGAGAAAGGGCTTTGTTCCGCTTATCATTCAGATTGAGACTTGCACAGAACAACGTCAAGGCAAAGATTTTAGCTTTGGGGTAAGTTCTTTGTCAATTATTTACCTAAACTTAAATTAAGTAAGTCGCCTAATTGACTGATTGACTGATTGATTGATTGAGAAATCAGGAGTTTAGCAGCAATTAGCATTTATATCTTAAGCAAACTCATTGTGTGCAGAGTGCAAGCTCTTGCCTGGCTTGTCAGCTGCCTTTTGCACTTGTCTGGTAAGTCAATATCTATGAGTGCAGAGTATAAATAGAAGCCAAATATAGATTTAACTTATTTGATTACGGTTTTGACACAACCGCCGTTAGCCCTCGGCTCCGCCGTGTTTGACTATTTATAGCGTCAGCTTGTTAGCGCTGTTGGCCAAGTAAAGTAAGGCAATCGGCCTGATTGGTAATTGCGAATTCATCATAAATAAATAATATCCAAGTGGGTGGAAAACAGCGAATTGCAGCGAATTCGTTTTTGCGCAACCATTAGGTTAATAATATTTGAGTTGTGTCGGTAACTTGTCTAAATTGTATGTAGCTCGAGGATACGAGGCACGCAAACACACAGTGGAAGATGTGGAGGTAGATGGAGGTATGCGCATATATATAGCTTTAAGTGGAAACAAGAGACAAACCGACAGGTAAACTGAAAAGCAGCCGGCAGACATAGAAGAGCGCAAAATAAACACGCTGCAAACGAGAGACAAGTCGAGGCAGTTAGGCAACTGGCATACGGGACGATAATGGGGCGTCGCAATAGTACATGAGAAGGATAAGGGCAAGGGCAGTGGGAAGGAGGTCTGAGACTAAGGAATAGCACAACGCAGGACAACAGGCAGGCCGTCAGCTGAAGCTCAAGCACGAGACCAAGACCAAGACCAAGACCGAGACCGAGACACTGTTTGGCTTACCTTGGCAGTCAATGTCAGAGCAATTGAGTCAAGCCATGGGCATAGCTGAAGTACACACACACACGCACACACAACTATATACACATATATATACATATACATTTATATGTCTACATTTTCTGAAGACAGTCGTCACACTCGTCTTTTAATTTGTGGCAGCAGCACCTACATACATGAATGCCAAATGACCAGGTCACACATGGGGCCTGTCCTAAAAGGACTGACTAACTGAGTGATGGACTAAGTGACTCTGTGAGCACACTGTGGGGATCAAGCTGTAAGCTGTAAGCCCTGCTTTCACATACCCTTGCCATACGAATGCAGATATTAAATGTAAACAGATTTACAATTTAATTAATTTAGTTGTATTTTATTCAAATAGTATTGAAAGAAACAATATTTGCATGTAACCCGGTTTGAATGTTCTCTAAATCGATATATGTATATATATATATAGATATTGATTTTGCTTCGACTCATTGTCGATTGTTCTCTACTTGGGTTTCAAGGGCCAAGTCAACTTGCTCTATTATGCATGAGGAAAAGCTACAAATTTCAATAGCCCGAATCAGAGTCCAAAAATTTGAGCACACATTGTCGAGGCTAATCCACTTTTGGTCATCTATAAATAGCAACAAGAGATGTTATTGTTTTAACGCCTTTATAGGCAAGGCTTATCGGAAAAGTATTCGACCTAACAAAAATATATGAATTGCAATTTTTTACTATTTAATTTGCTTGCATGTTTTTCATAAATTTCTTAAAGCTTTCAGCTCTCATCGTTTAGTTTAGCGTTTTCAGTGTAAAACATTTCCAGCTGCATGTAAATTAAAAAGTTTCATTATTTACATGTAAAATATAAACAATTTCTACATGTGTAGCTAGTTATGTCGACTGAAAAGGTAAGAGGCTAGATAAAGGTGCACCTTGTGCGATTGAGGGGAACTGTATATGTGTATATGCGACTGTGTATGTGTGTGGATGTATGAGTGTTTAAATTGTGGCGTCGCTTCAAGGTTTTTGTAATTACTTAAATATCGATTGTTTTCGCATGCGAATTGTGGGTGTTGCATGCGCTTACACTGCACGCCCCGTTGCCCAACACGAAACCGAGTCGCGCTGTCTTCCATATTGGTATTGTTCTTGTAATTTACGCAAAAGTCGCTTTGCTTTCATTCGCTTTAAAGCCCTATAATGCTAATGGATTAAACGCTGCATATTTAATCAGCTCCACCCTCCGCCCCATTGTCGATTTAATATTTAATTTTTGGTTAAGGCCATCAGCCATCAGCCATGCATTGGCCATTGGCCATTGCCAATGTCTTTGTCGTGAGCTGAGCGCGTGCCGGCACTTCGTTTGCCGCAAAGTAAGTGCCATGTAATTTATGTGCCGCGCTGACATTGCACAGAGTGCCAAGAGCGCCCCAAGGTTCGACTGCAGCTCTCCAGCAGAGCTTTATTCTTGGCGCGCTGGAAAGTATGCTACACTTTTCGCAGTCGCATTTGTCAGCACTGCCGCGACGCATTCGCCCGAAGGAAGAGGAAGGGGGGGGGGGAGGCGAATGCAGGTAGCGTCTGCTTGCTCTCCGTGAACTCATTGAATTGTCAAAGTTGAAGTTGAAGTTGAAAAGTGCACAAAAGGCCACAGACGCAAGTAAATAAAGTAAAGTGCTTAATTTCATTTCAAGCAATTGACTGAATAGAAAAACCAACTTTTACCCTTGTGCTAATAATCTGTATGCACAAAATCTGCTCAGTAAGCCGAAACGCGCTGAAAAGCACGGAATATAAGCAGTCATCGCTGCTGAGGGCCTCTACAGCATTGGTAAACAAAGATGAGACGTTGTTTGGGGCGCAAAGTTTGTATATTTCTTTCACTCGTTATAAAACCTCTTCAGAAACTTATTTGCAAAATAAAATAAAAATGATTTATATATACCTAAATATATATAAGTGTGTGTATATAGAGATATAAATATGCTAAGCAGCAGTTATCGAGCTCGAACTTTGCAAGGCATCAAGCAGACGCCGCGCGGGCTGAACAAATTGTCGCATAGAAAACGCGCCTTCAGCTTCAGTCCCGGCAACACTTAAGTGACAGGATATTAAATGATAACAGGCAACAACAACAACAACAACAACAACGGCAACGACAACGGCAGCAGCTACAGCAACAACAAATTCTCTAAACAAAATGTATAGAGCAAACTCAGTGGCTGCCGGTCCGGGCCAAGCCAAGCCAAGGCAAGCCAAAACAGCAGCAAACAAGATTACAACGATGCCACCTGGCTTGGATCCAGCAGAGCTTCAGCTCCGGGTTTGGCCTGTCAGTGCGAGGGGCAGAGGCAGAGGCTCCCCTGCGAATGTCAGCTTTGACAATTTAACGCTACTAATTGAGAGTCATGGCGGCGATAATTCCAATTTGCGCACGTCTTCTGCGGGCATTCCTCAAAGCGATTGTTAAATATTTATAAGCAGCCTCTAAAATCCACTCCCCAAACTGCTCAACGCCAAAGAACGTCAACGTGAACGTGACTGGCATCGCATTATGGTCGTATATTTTTTTTGGCTGTCTATAATTATTTATGGCAGGTCAATTCGCGGTTCACGTGCCGTGCACAGCTTCCAGCAGCTGGGCCAACGGTAATACGCATACGCCCCGTATGACGCGTACAGCACGTGCTGTGTGCTTGTGTGTGTGTGTGTGTGCGCGCGCGTGGGTGTCTGGCTAGTTGAAGTTGTTTGTTGACAGTTGTCGAGCTTGTCACGCAAATGTGTAGCTTAACTGTCCTATTTCTTTATAACTCGTGCCATAGTCTACTTTTTTTGCTCGCCGAGCTACTAAGCCGAGCTGGACGCAAATACAATATGACGTTTCATTTGAATTTACCCAACGTGGGCGTTGCTCAAAGTGAAATATGACTTGACAACGCCGCAATGTTGGCTCAGTTATTATCCAAGCGGTTGTTGTTGTCGCTGCTGCTGCTGCTGCTGCTGCTGCTGCTGACACTATGCTAACTAGCTGAAGCCTTACAGAGTCCTTTGTATATATACACAGATATATTTTATTTATTTTTGTTTTTGCTTTTTTTTGGGCTTCGTGTCGTTAATCAACTCAAAGAGTGAAACTGGACGCGCGGCCGTAGCGTCCTGTCAGTGTCAAAGTCTGATAAATGAAGTGCGCACTGCCGCCTCTAATGCTATGCTTGAGGCATGGACTCTAGCAGCAATAAATCTCAAAAATGTGAATAGATCGACTCGGGCAGAATCTTAGAGATTTCAGCTTAAGCTTGACTAGAGCTGAGCCTTGATTATGATGCGTATTTATTGGCTTAGAAATTTAGTTAATTGATGCATATTTTGTATTTAATGAACCTTCAGAAGCGAGAGAGAGAGAGAGAGAGAGAGAGAGAGAGAGAGTGAACTCGGTCTGGCAAGGGCAAACGATACTCGTTTGTGGTTTACGTTTGCCAACACTGAATATTTGCCTGTAATTGAGTTGGTTGTCCATTCAAAACCTTCTAGTTGCCACCTAGTTGACATACATATAATCAGGACTGAGCAGTTATTTATTCCTTAATTGAAGTACAGTCAACTAACTTTTGCTTCTGCTTATATAATTAATTTGCTGATTACAGAGTTTATTGGATCAGAAAGCCCAATTGCTGTCTGCTCGACTGTAATTATATATTTACCAATGCCATTGCCCTTCAGTTTCAATCAGGAATGCAAGTTTTTGCCTAATATACATAAATATTAATGCATGTACTTCAGGCTCACATGCACATGCACTTTTGCATATGCATGCGTGTACACATGAATACATATGCGTGTACATTGGATTTTTTTTTTTTTGCTGAACTACTGATATCTGTTCCCGCTTGGCATGTGGAAATTCTCGGCACTTCAATTATTGCACGAACAACTGCAATTTTCATTTAATTAAATGGACACAGCTCATGTCCAGCCCGCCCTTGGCTAGCCAAGGCTTGCCCAGACCCGGCCACGCCTCTGCTTCCCTGTCGGCACCTCCGCCTCCGCCACCGCCTCCTCCTCCGCCTTCGCCACGTTGCTGTTTATTTGTTTTGCACATTTTTGGACTTTCATTAAAATGGTAGCCGAAGCAGTCGAGTAAGCAACAGCAACAACAGGCAACAGAGATAGGTATATGTATCTATATAAATATAAATTTGCATATATGTGTGTATTCGTGTTTACATTCAGAGACATGCATATCATAACAAAATTTTAAGGATATGTGTGCCCAATTGTGAGGTTATGTGCATTGTGTAGGTGTCATGTTTCGGGCGTTAAATTGAATTTACAATTTGATTTGCTTGCTTAACCGAGAGCACGTACGCATTTCGGACTTTAAATTTAATTTCTGTTGCCACTTGCAAGCGAGTCCCTAATCAAACAACCAAAAGAAAATAACGCTAATCTAATTAATCTAATTTAATCACAAGTATTGGATATATTTTCGGTCCTTTGGCGCTCTGTCGCCTGGGGCATACTCATTGCGTTTTAAATTTAGAAGTCTAACAAAAATATATTTATTGGGCACAGCCGCGGCTATCTATATAACCAATTACGGCAATTACGGCAAAAGGTAAAGCGCGTCCGCAGACAATTTACCGCAATTATGCATAAATCATAATACTTTCAGAAGCTCTGCCCGCAATTACAGTGGAAAATGGCTGAAAATAACTGCAGTCCGCTTTGTAGTCCAGCCAGACAAAGTTTTGACAAGCCGATGGCATGGAAGGCTCGATAAAATTAAACAGGACTATTTTCAAGTGCCATCAAAACGGAGCCAAGTTGCCTGGCATGAAGGCGTTTCCCGTTGCCAACTGACATATGGATGTCGACAGCCAACAATCGAAAAGGGCTCACTCTGACTTGGGACACGCCCACTATGAGAATTTAGGGCAGCCTGCACTTGACTTGGCCAACTGCTAACCGAGTCTGCAGTCAAATATTTAGGTTTTAGCGAGAAACAAAACAAAAATTAATAGAATAAATACACGTATGCAAAGCATGACAGATAAAATAAATATTTGAATGCTTTAAGAGAAATATGAAACCATAAAGTAGCTATGGGATGAAAGGGAAAATGTAAATAAAAAGAAATGTATACTAAAAATGTAAATTATTTCACGTACAGTCTACTGCTCATATATATATTTATACACATGTATACTATTTGCGATTTCAGATGTGTGCTTAGCCCTAAGCTAAACGCTACATAAATTCTGTTCCTTGTCCTTGCATCGATTTTACTTTGGCTTTAATGCAAAACTAAATTTAATTCAGCTTTAAAGGGCGTTTATGAAATGGCATAGATCATAGACCGGTTCAGTAACTTCCAATGATACTAAAAAAAAACTATGAAATGCTGAATAGCATATTTCTGAATACGCCACTCCTCGTCCCAAACTCAACCCAAAAGCAAAAGCTTAAATATAAGTTATGTTGGTTTGGTCGGATACGGCTTTTGTCATATATTGCTCACATATTTGAGCAAGTCGATGTTTGGTAATTTTATTTTATCACATGAAAAAAGAAAAAACGGCATAAAAAAGGAAAACTCGTTTGGGCTCCTCTCAAAGTGTCCTGGGACAAACGAGCGAGCGAAGCAGCTAGACAAAGGAAACTTTGAATAATTTTGCATGTGCCTCCATATTTGCTGACAATATGTGCTGCTGTCGTTGCTTGCCTTAGCAAATTCAGGAAAGATCACTTGATAATACAAATATTAGCACAAAATTGAAACTAAAGAGCAGTAAAATTAAATAGATAAATATTTATTAATTTATATATAATTTTACAAAATACACAATGTTCCATATTATTTACCTAACCTAAACTGACAGCAGGATTACAAAAGTCTTGCTCAAATCAATTATCGTCGAACTTTGTTTCGAAGCCATCGATAAAATGAGAGCATCAGCAAAATATCAGACTTTGCTAAGTAGTGTAATCCCTTGACTATATTTCCAATGGATACATTTCACAACAATGTCAGGCGAAAGTTTTCCCATGCAAACAATTGCACTCCAGTCGAGCAAGTTCGTTGCTTGTGAGTTCAACCGTTGCGTGCGCCTGAAGGATGCAACGAAAATTTGTTGTAATTTTCGCCGTGGACCAAAACTTTGGCCAAAAGTTGGAGATGAACAGACAAACAACAACAACAACAACAACAAGAGCAGCAAGAGAAGCCGTAGAGCTATAATGCTGAGTGCACATCAATAAGTGGAAGGGCTGAAAGCCCAGGGGCGTGGCCATATCCAAACGCCGCTATTTAAACAAAGTTGCAATAACTTTGCCAATTGCAAGAACTCAAACGTAAGACGAAAGGTATTACAAGTGCTAGGTAATCCATTTGAGAAGTTCGCCAACAACGTACACACACACACATACACACAGACAAACAACCACCCTAAACTAAAACTAAAATAAGAAATTGCTCCTGCAATAGACAAACGATAAACAGAATGAAACGCTAAAAGCGCGTATAATGAGACAACGAATCGCAAGCAATTTGTATAAGCTGCCAGCTCACAGGAGAAACTTGAATAGACTTGTTGCAGCATAGATGGGCGTTTAGCTTAATGACACTGCATTCCACATAATGGTGCCATGTGTGCAGGGGGATGCGGGGAGCCGTAGCTCAAATCGAAACAGGCGCCATTTCCATGCAGCGCGTGGAAGAGGATTCCACAATTGCTGCCAGATCAAAAGTGGAGTCAAAAGGCGAAAGAAGGCAAGCGAGAGAGCGAAAGAGACAGAGAGTGGGAGGGGGAGTGGGAGAGATGCAGCCACGTAGGTAGCTGTTCGTATTAAGCGAAGCGTTAACAATGCAAAAATAAAGCAATGACAAATGCTGTGTAAATATTAAAAGGTAAAAAGTAGACTGAAGCAAAGTGCGGCCAGGCCACAGGTAAATGCGAGTCATGGCTCGCTCAGTGCTGAACCTAGAGAAAGGCACAACTTTGTGTGGCTGAGGGAGAGAAGACATCAAGTGAACCGCAACCGCTACAACAGCGCTAATAAAACTCTAGGGAGACGAAATGTCTTCCTCCAGGCATTAAATGGACGTGGGTGCCAAGCCGCATGTAGAGCTGAAGAGTCCAATTTTATCTTAAAACTTAAACTTTAAATAGTAACGACCAGAAAATGGAAAACAAATTCGAAACAAAGCTTTGTTTTACTAGACTTTAGAGTTTATCGGAATTAGACTGAATAAAGTATTGACTTAAGTCGGAAATGTAGAACAAGCGGAAAGCAAGAGAGAATGCTTAATATTAAAGAGTATTAATATAAATAGCACGAGAGAGAAAGCGAGACGGGCAGAGAGTTCCCTCGTGTTTTATGCACTGTGTTGATGTGAGTTTTTATTGTTCTGCCCTTTGTCTCGCTCTACGCTCTCTCCCTCTATCTCTCTCTTTTTGCCTTGTATATATTTGTTTAGCGCTTAAGTTTGTTGAAGTGTGAAAATGAAGCGAAAAAAGCGGCTCAGCGACCGCCAGACTGAATGTCTGTCTGTGTGCGTTTGTGTGTGTGTGTGTGTGTATTGTTGTGTGTGTGAGAAGGAAATTGAAACATAGAGATAGATTGAGGTTGTGGCCTGCTGTCGCCTTTGCGACCCGACCGCTGTGCTTTTAAATATTCTCTGGGTTATCCATTATAATACAAATGAATTTATACAAAAGAGAAAAAACCTGTTGCCGCTTTAATTGAATTTTTTTCGTGCCTGTTTGCTTTTGCTTCGCTTGGCAGCCAAGGGAATTCGTGGAGTTTCAAGTCGGGTTTCAGCTGACTTCGGCCTTTGCTCAAATCATGAGGCGGACTCAGACGCCCAGATTCTAGGAAAGTCATTTATCAAAAGCGTTGAGCTGTGCGCTTTATCGTAATCGTAATCAGGATTCTTAGTTTGTGACCACACAACAATTCTTCACCCATTTTATAGAAAGGACAAAGCTCAACTAAAAACTCACACATGCACACACATAGATACACTTTGTGCTAAATTTGAGCAGGAGAGAAGCTATTAACATGCATATGATAGACACTTCCGCACAAGTGGCAGGACGCGCACGAGGACATGAACTGAAAGTCAAAACGGAACAAGCGGTTACTACGTGCATCAGCCAACGCACACACTCACACGCGTGTTAGTTCACGTGTTGATTATTCTTTCGAGTTGCTTAAGCAAATATATGAAGATCAAATCGAGGTGTCAAATACCCTGTATTGTGCAGGCAAAGTATAATATATGTATTTTGATAAATATTTGCTAACAAATCTGCTAAATTGTTTTAAATTTTTTTTAATAATACATGAATATAAAGTATCCTTTGGAAAAGGTTTCAAACGCAAATAAAAAAGATCAATTGTAAATTGCTTACGATTTCCGCAAATGTTGTTTTGCTTAGTTTCTATATGCACTCAACATAAAGAATATGTAAATTGATCCAATCAGCGAATAAAGAATTCAGCTGAATTCGTTTGCTTGTTATGTAAAGTCAATGCTAAGCAACCCCATGGCATTGAAATATTAATGAGTATAAGAACTTGGCCGAGCTGTTGTTAGTTGCTGTGCAGGCCATCTTGGGCCATTCAGCCATTGTGTTGTAGTTGTGGCCTTTAACTTGCTTTATCCTTTTGACGGGTTCATCAACGGCATCATCATCATCATCATCATCATCATCATTATCGTCATCTCGCCATCATCGCCATCATCATGCGCAGCAAATGGACGGCAAATCAAATAAATAACTGTAGGGTAAAATGTGCCTGCCATGCATAAAGTAAACTATTTAATGGACTTTCGCTAACGCTGACTGCCATCAGTTCAATAGACTCTGGGCGGGGGGTATTGGGTTAAGGGGGCCTGGATGCCAAGCGGAAATCGAAAGCCATTAGAAAAGGGGGCTGCCTGCAGGCAACAGCGGCAGCTTGTTTGGTTAGTTTTGGCCTCGCTTCTTGTCTGCAATCTCCTTATGCCGCGCTCGCTGCTGCCGCTCATTTGCTTTTCTATTTTCTGTTTTCCATTTTCTATTTATTTCTCTTCTTCATACACATATATTTTCATGCACAAATTTTACGCAATTTGAGTTTGGGGGCGGGGCAGCTGCGCCACAGCGGCTCCTGTCGTGTCATCCTCTTCTTTGTGTTCTTTGGCATTTGACTTTCGATTTCGTTTTAAGTTCTTGGCATTCACTCTGAGCTACAGCTACACAGGTGTGCACACTTTGCGCAAGCACACACACATACACACGCTCACTGTGCCACAGCAGGTGGCATGTGGTAAGGGGGCAATAATGCAAATGACTTTGGCTTCCGCATGGGGCCGCCAGGAGACGGCCTTTGTTGGCCTTTCCTTGTTATGCCGCTGACACTCTTATTTTTTGCTTTCACATTTTGCTAGCGTTGCCAGATATGAGAAAAAAAATGGCTTTAACTGTTTGATGTCTCTCAATGCTATCCGAAACACTTGGCCCTGACGAGCAGAAGCTGTCGCTTAGTTAATCTCGTTAAATTCTTTGTTAAAGCGCAATAGTCACATAGTTCAAGCACTTATTTCTGCATATTTGCATATTTAGTCTTCATATCTGATTCACTTATGCAAATGGGCCGAATAGACTTCGCTTAGGATGACACTCATCTTATGGTGTATTTAACGCCGGGCAGCACGAGCTGTCCCCAGCGGACCGAACCGTCACCTGGCCACATATCGCCAGCTAAAATTTTTTATATGTATTTCTTTATTATTTGATTAAATTATCATTAGGCTGCATAATTGAGCCTATTTGCGCACATATGTCCTGCCGGTGAGTCCCATCACACTCTGCGCCGGCCTCAATGTTTTGATTTTGTTTTGGCATCCGCATACTGTGTGCCTTTCGAGATTTGCCGCATGGCAACACTTGCCGCCACATTCAGCGCCAATATTTGACCGCAAAAACATATACACACGCACGCACACACGCACAAACCTATGCTTCACCACAACTACAACGATAATAGAAACAGCAGCAGCTGCGACGACATTCGAATTCAGTTTTTGAGCTGACAACAAATTTTGCGCAAAATCCCGTATTACAAGTATCAAACAGGAAGGAATGGTTCGTTTACGAGTATTAGGCAAATGGTTACCCTACACAAATGAATCCTGCGAACTATCGAATGTTAATGTTATTGATTACCCAAATTAACAGAATTGCTCCGCCCATTAACAGTGCAGTACGAAACCGGTATGTAACGAGCTTATTTTAACATGCGTGATCATGTAGAACCTCTGCAAAGTAGGCGAAGTTCTTTTTCATTACATGCAAAAAAGGATGGGAGGAGCAATTCTGTTAATTAGAGGAGGCAATAACATTAAGGAAGGTATCAAAGAGAGTTATCGCAGCTTAGCTCTCTCTTATGGTCTAGTTTATGTGTGTACATACCTCATTCGATCACTGTCAATGGAAACGACAAACAAACCAAATACATCTCATGGGGGACAGTGATACAAGCAAATATACATCTATTTCATAAATATACCATTTTTTTTTATTTTTTTATTTCTATGTCTATGTGTGCGTGTAAGCAAATTCATATGCATATGCATGCAAATGTGTCAACGGGGTGCGAGAAATGAAACTGATATTTACATGCAGATGCGCCAAAAGTCATGATGAATACACCCCCATAATGTAGGTGTATAAAAAAGGTTAGACACAGACATACATTTTTATATGCGTGTGTATTTATTTATGTATATGTATGTGCGCACATTTGAAAACCCCAGTGGGTTTTTTTACGCTAATGCAAACTAAGGAAATGGAGTTGGCTGTGGTGCCATTTCATAAATTTGCTGACAGCGGAGGTGACAACATGTCAACAAGCGCCGCGGGTACTTAACGCACACACACTCACACGCAGGCGGACAGACAGACAGATATCCAGAGAGATAGAGAGAGAGTGAATGGGAGTGTGTGTGAGGGAGAGGGTAAGATAAACAGCAGGCAAGCCAATTATGTGGGGGGTTTAAAGCGTGCACTCAAAAGCAGGCAACACTTTAAATGATTGATTATTAGTCATGTGCGGCAAATTGTGACAATGTGTGTATGTGTATTGGTGTGTATGTTTGTGTGTGTGTGTGAGTGTGTGGGTACGGGTGTAGATGCGCAGATGTTACCTCCTGGCCAACATTTTGCAACTGAAAACGTGTTGTCTGCCAGCTGTCTGTTTAGCCGTGCAGCGCGACATGAGACCCCAAAGTTGGAGCCCTCAAATCCCTGAGTAGCTGTCATATGCCAGAGAAATGTTTTCCTTTTTCTTTTTTTCTTTTATTATTTTTTATTTTTGCCTTTTTATGATTTGTTATTGGAAATTGTTATTGTTGCAAATTGGCCGGGCGAATGTGCGTGACATGAGCAACAAAAGCAACAATAGCAAATAAAGCCGAATGTTCGGCTTATTTTATAATCGCAGAGAATATTTTGAAAATATCACACAAAACGTTTTATTTCTGTATTTATATATTTTAGGCAATTCTTGTCATTGTTGTTGTTGTTATTTTTGCATGTATGTATATTTATTTGTCAACTTTTTATTGACACAAATCATTGAGATGTCAAGTGCTACAAGTTGTTTCGTGTTGTTGTTGTTGCAGCTATTCGGTTTTATGTATTTGATATTTGACTGCGCTGATTGGTTTACGATTTACGATTTGTGATTCGAGATTTGTATATTTAATTTTATGCCCATTGAACCGCGCCACTGGCATATTTCAATCAGTAAATATTGAGTTTTATAAGTAAATTATAAGCCTGAAGGATGCAATGCAAATAGTTTAAGTCTGAGCCAATTCACTTGCAGCCAATTAGGAGAGAATCCCTTCAGCTTTCCGTAAGCATTGGGCCAAACTGTGACTAATTGTTGTTGATGATCTAACGAAAGTTCGAATTCAAATTGAAATCGATGCTTGGCAGCAGCAGCAACCACAAAAACAACAATAGCAACAACAGCGCATTTTAGCCCATTCATAAATCATTATTATTATTTTTATTTTATTTATTTTTTTGGCATATTCCCCGAGCTTCATTGTTGCCTCCTCTGGCCGTCTGAAGCGCTGTACGCGTTCTGTTTACCAACCCAGAAAAGTGTTCAAATATTTGTTGTTGTTTGTTGGTTGATGTTGTTGCTGCTTTTGTTGTTGTTCGGGCGTTTGTTGGGTTGGCGCTACAACAGCTTATGTTGTCATAAGCAGCGATCCGTCGCGTCGTGTTAAAAGCTACGCAAAATAAAACAAAACCACTTTGAGGCTAAGAGTGATCGACTCAAATATACTCTATAGAGCTTTGGGAAGAACTCGTAAAGTATTGAGGTAATGAATGGAAATAATATTTGATTTGCGTAAATTGCATTAAGGATATTCCAGCTGAGTAAATAAAGACAATTATGAAATTATTAGGGCTTTTCTTTTAATAATAATTTTAATCACATTTCAAGTACACTAATGAAATAAGTGAAATTGATAATGTCTAAAACTTTTATATAAATTTAACTTTTTGTTTTATGATAATCCATTTACATATAATTTGACATGTAATATGTTTCTTTTAATTAGCCACTTCACAGAAGTGCATACGCCCGCCTGCCAGTTTACAGGGTATTCGCATGAAGCAGCCAACATTTCATCGTATTTCCGTCATGAGTTGATTTTTGGGCGTTCTGGCATATTAGGCCACGGCCCTTAAGTAGATTTGACAAATATAAAAGTCATTATTAGGACCGCCCGCCCTCCTTTTGACCCACTAAACCTTGCTGCAAATTAAATAAGTTTCAACGCATTTAGAAAGTCATTTCGGTTGGCAAGTTGCGACGCCCAGCTTTTAGCTGCTATTTGTGTTTGAGTTTAGTTTTTATGGCCCCCTCCTGCTGGGAACCTCGCCCCTCCTTTTCCCAAAGAGTATGCAAAACAAAACAAAACAAGAAACACACAAAAGAAATCAGCTAAAAATTTATTTGCAGCCCAGAACTTTGCACTTTTGTTTGAAATTTGTTTCGCATTTGTAAGTTGAAATGTTTTTTTGTGAATGAACAAAAAACACAACATAACTTAACTAAGGAAAAGGGGCAGAGAGAGCGAGGGAGAGAGAGAAAGCGAGGGCAAGAGCTGTACATAAAATAAAAGAGAACCAAATACAAATAAAAGCGTAGCGTATCCCCCAAGTCGCTGGCAGACCTCAGACCCAGACCCCAGTTCTCGAACCTCAGGCATGCAGTTTGGCCCTTTTGTGTTTTTGGTTTTGTTTTTTTCTCGTTGGTCCTCGCAGCAACAGGAATCGAAGGAAACGAAACTTTGGTAGCATGCGTATCCGTTATAGGTCTGTTACTTTCCAGCTATCCTCAGTAACTCGCGCTGCCCTCACTCTATATATATATGTATATCGATTTCAGTCAAGCTGCTTCCCTTTGACTCGGCGCCTTAACAAATTTATTTTCAATGGATGTGCCCACGCTTTGGCTTCCAGTGCGTCCCAAATCGATTTAATTGACACTTTAGGCCCTTCATAAATCGTTGGGGGTCCCAGCTCAACGACCGTATCATTTCCATTTGCAACACCTAACAACGCAACTGAGCAAATTGTACGCTCGCCCGGGTCAAAATGGTTTGCAATTGAAGCGGTTTATGGAGGGCTTGACAAATGCTGATGGCCAACAGGAACAGGAATTATGAATGTCGTCGGCCAGCAACAGTTGATTGGCAGGCAGTTTGTCATGCTGCCAGAGCGTTTGTTGTTTTCCTAGACCCCCGATAGGTGAAAAAGGTGCCACAGGGCTGAATAGGTGCTGTAAATGTAGTATCGATGAATAAGTAGGGGGAGGATTAGAGAGCACGATTGTAGGGCATTCAAACTGTCAATCCTGTTACTCAAGTGAGTAATCATGGATAAAGGCTGAAAATTACACAGAGAAAACCTACATCGGAAAACCTTTGGAAAAGGTTTGAGCTCTTGCAATTGCGGCAATTGGTTAGACTTTAAAGTGAAGCAAGCGAGAAGGTTGTTCTTCTCAAATATATATAAGTGATAGACAGGGAATCTGAGCCATACCATCCGTATTTGCCTCACACACATATGCATATTTTACAATACCTGTTCCGCACGATGAATCCCCTGTCTGCATACCTTGAATATACTCACATTTCTCAGCTTGACTCATATATTTCATATTGTTCTAGCCCCAACGCAATCCTATATCAGCTGCGATACAATATTCATGCCCACTCAAATTTCAGCCCCAAATCCAGCACACAAATCTTTTCAAGCACTCGCACACAGTGAATGTACACACACACACACACACACACGTGCACACACACACGCTATCGCCTGGGGCATAATACAACTGTAGAACATATTATGGTCGGCCATCCTTGGCTTGTAGAGCATCTCTCGCTGAGTTATGACGTCCAACAGCTGCGCAAAACGACTGTCGCGAGAGGCGTTCCGGTCGAGGGGCCGTTCATATGAAGGCGATGCCACAAATATGTTGCATAAGCCAGCAGGGAACAACGTGGCCATAAGGCCGAAAGTGGTACAAAATAGACCAAAAAAAAAGTAGGGAGAGCAAAAGCAGAAGCAAAAAGAAATCAAATCAAATGGCCAAACGACAGTTGGCCGCCTATTTTGGTGGCTAGTTGGAAAATATTGCTGCCACTTGGACCACTATATTTTCCGTTGGCTACCCACTCAAAAACTAAAGGGGTATATTGATTGCTGGAACATACTCATATTACTATTTGATACATATAAATTTAGCTATTACTACTAAAAGGACTTTGGATTTTGGCAATGTTATGTACGCGGCATGCTCCAGTGCTCAGTGCTCAGTGCAGGGTATCTCACAGTCGACCCGAGAGACAGTTGCCTTATTGATATTTACAAGCACATTCCGTCTAATAAAAGTCAAAGACAAACATATTTATCCGCTTCTTCCTCTCACTTTGATATGCTTTGCAGGCCACTTTCCACTGAGCTCGGAGCACTGCCTGACCTGGATCTGCCTGGATGTGCTGTTCTGTACGGCCAGCATAATGCATCTGTGCACGATATCCGTGGATCGGTATCTGTCGCTGCGCTATCCAATGCGCTTCGGACGCAACAAAACCAGACGCCGCGTCACGCTCAAGATTGTCTTTGTCTGGCTGCTGAGCATCGCCATGAGTCTGCCGCTCAGCCTGATGTACTCGAAGGTGAGCATCCGCAGGATGCTATCTCTCGCCGTTTTCGGTTTGCTTAACATCCTGTTCTCTTGACAGGATCATGCCTCGGTGCTGGTGAATGGCACTTGTCAGATACCGGATCCGGTCTACAAGCTGGTCGGCTCCATTGTCTGCTTCTATATACCGCTGGGCGTGATGCTGCTCACCTACTGCCTCACCGTCCGACTCCTGGCCAGGCAGCGGCAAAACTTGGGCGGTGGCCAGCCCACATCGGCGGTCACGCCCGGCTGGGCCAGCGGCTGGCTGGGCCAGGCGCCAGCCTTGGGTAAGTGAATGCACATAAATCCAACAGAAAATCATTTTACATTATTATTTAGTTGATTATCCTTAAATAAATATAGCAATAGCAGCTGATAGTTATTCGAACTACCTCTGCATTTCTCGCAGTGTACATGCATGTGCGCATTTACGACACTTGCCACGCCCACTGCCTCACAGCTGTCGACATTTAATATGATTTGCAGCTAGCCCAAACATAATATTACGAATTTTCTAGGCGGAAGCCGGCCAGGACATGCATAGGCGTCTAGGCCACAGTAATGCACACTTTCAGCTATCGACAGGCGTGTGGTTTGAGCATGTTATGAGTTTAGAGCCAAATTCAGGGCTGCCATCCACCAGCCAGGCATTGGCATATTACGTAAGTCTGTCTGACAGTCCAAGTGCAAAGTAATGTAGAATTCTGAGCAGGTATTGATTGCACAGCTTAATTGAATCTAATGCTATACACATACTTAAAAGCCCCTCGAATGTGCTCTTGATTCATATTGATTCATACACATATTCTGGGTACGTGAGTACACACATAAATCACGCCCTTACAGTTGGACGTGCTAGTTGTGCTAGCGCACTCTGCTCTCCCTAGAACAATTCACACAATGGCGAATTGTTTTGGTTGCCCGCTCGATAGAGCATTTAGCAATCAGGCTAAACGCCCCCAATACAAATTTCTCGACGACTGCAGCAGGAAGCGGAATTCGTGCGCCAATAACAATAATCAATAAAATCAAAATCAAAATGGAAATCAAAATCAAAATGGAAATAAAAATAAGAACTAAACATATTTAATGGGCTTTTAGCAGTGAGTGCAACTGCGATTGCTTCTGCGTCTGCTTCTGTTTTGGCTCCTGCTCCTGCTCCTGCTGCATTGCAGTTGAGTTCCATTTGATAGCTAATCGACGATGGGAAACAGAGCACGAGCAGTGGGTCGAGCGCATTGCGACGATTCTATAATGCTAATGCAGCTCTCTCCATGTGTGTGTGCGTATCTGGTGGTGTATGAATGTGTACAGTGGAATGCTCAATTTATGTTTTTTTATATCTAGGGATACATGAGTAGGGCGTCAACTCCATACTAGCTTGACAATAAAACTTCAATGAGCGAACGAGCTCCTTAGATAACGAGCTCTTTAGATAACAAGCTCTTGCTTATCAAAAGATTTCATTGTCATAAAATTCTGTTCAAATATTTTGAAATACTATATTTTGTTATATTTAAATATTTAATTTTATAAAATAATGAAATGGTCAAACACAAGGCCAAGTATTCTGGCATTCACCAAACAATACGAATTCTATGATATTTCAAAAATGCTGTTGCTAACAGCTGTTGACTCAACAGCGGCTGGCCATGTTAACTTAATAGCCTGCCATTTATGCGTATGTATTTATATATTCATTCATTTATTATTAAATACATAAATATTATACAAATATTAAAGATTTAAGCACTTGCAAGGACTGTGCGACTTTATCGATGAAATCGACTTTCATGCCCATAGTACAGGGCACGAGTGTGTTATTTTCTGTGCAGTTATTTTAAGCTAAATCTGCTGTAAGGCAGCTGAAATTGGCGCAGGCACGTAGCAAAGCTTTTCCCCGTTACTGTGTGTGTGTGTGAGTGTGTAGTCGTGCGAATTTATAAGCGCATTTAGTTGGCTTAAAGCGGGCATGTGATTTTTTTGAGCCCTAGCATATGATTGCGCTGACTGCAATTTAATGGTTGTTTTTTTTTTCGCTATTCGATTGCAGAGCGTCGCTGCACTTGGCGCCGATTGTTGAAGCCGGGCCAGAGCCACGCCTCGACGGTGCTGCACGCCCACTCGGCTAATTCGACGGATACGGATCTCAGCACATTGGACAATCACGAGCTCTGGCTGCCCGACTCCAGGTAAGCGCTAGACTTGATAAATTGTGATGGCATTCCCCTCTAGGAATCTGTTTCTATTGGCCATCCCCATTAGCATACCCGAACCCACGCCCACGACAATGACGGCGCTGCATCAGTTTGGAGCGGAGATGTTGAAGCTGTCGCGTGGCCTGGAATCTGTTGCCTCGTCCTCAACAACCGGCTCGCCCACAAAATCCGAATTTTCCATCTCAAACAATTTACCCTACTCCAGCAGCCCGCAGCGCTTTTCGACGCATCAACAGCAACAGCAGCATAATCAGCAGCAGCAGCAGCAGCAACAGCAGCAGCATCAGCAGCACTTGCAACATGCTCACGGTAGCAGCTACCTGCAACAAACGTCGCCCAAGGGCAAGCAGAGCAGCAACATGCTGGGCCTGTCCAACACAACGCTCGGTCTGGAGCGCGAGAGCACGCGCAACTCGTTGGCCAGCAGCCGCATGGGCGAGCAGAGCGATGGGTAAGTGCGCGGAAATCCCTAATTGAAAATGCTCTAAGGCGAAAATTAGGCACAAGGACGTTCCATGCAAAGGACGTTTCCCTAACAGGCCAAAATGCAGAAATTACTAAAAACAACAGTCAGACTTTATGCTAGCAAATCTCAAATGGAAAACGCTCGAGTTTCATTGACTGCCACAATGAGAGCTTAAGAATCGGCAAAAAAAAAAAAAAAAAAAACATTAACAGAGAGAAGAGGCAGCTGAGAGATACCCTATACTCACACTCTCTTAATTATACGAGGAAGACATTCTATATATATGAAACGTACAGGGTATTGACTTCTCTTCCACCTGTTTCCTTCTTTATGCAACCAAATATTTGTCTTTATTTAATTCAGAAATACAAGCATAATAATCCCTTCCTTATGGCCTCAGGGTATAACTGACTATATAGCTTACTTTTGTACTTTATCAATTGAAACTTGAAACTCGATTGCCACACAATATACGCACACAAAAACGTGCTCAGGGAGAGAGAGAGAGAGACAGAGAGAGACTCTTTAGAAAGCAACATCTTCTGGCGGCTGGGTCCTTTGGTGAAAGGGACTCAACTAAATGCCGCCAGTTCAGGTTTCTTTGCCTGACAAAAGGCCAAACAGCTGCAAACATTAATGCCATACACAAACACAAAAAAAAAAACACACACACACACACCCACACACGCATACAGGCGTAAAGTGAGCACAGGAGAGCGAGCGAGCGAGCGTATTATCCCCGAGCATTTGTCGGTGCCGCCACGCCCCCATGCACAGCCTCTCGCTTGACCGCATCAAAAGCCAAGCCAACAGCTCAATTCGTACTTATTTAGTTTCTTTCGGTTCTCTCTTCTCCTGTGTCTCGGTACGCCGGGCTGCCTCGTTTTTGGGCTTTCGCCTTTCATTGTCCTTCCGCCTTTGAATTGTTGTGAAATTTTCTGTAATAATTAATTTTTTCGTTTATTTTGAATGAAGCAAAAAAAGGTTCTCTTAAGTGATTTTAGCCACGCTTGGCAACAACAACACTCAAATGATTTTATTTTAGTTGACTGTAAGGAAAAGACGATGAACAAGCAGAGAAAACCCAATTAAAATTGTTCATTTCAAAAAGAGCAAAAATACAAGAAAAATAAAGAGAAAACCAAATTAAATTCTTTATTTAGCAGATTTACTTAATAGATATTCCAAGTATTTAAATTGTCCTCCGGCAAATGAGCTCAAAGCTGAAATAACTGAATTCACCTATCAAAAAAATGCATGAACAAAATTCGAAATGAATTCGTAATATTTTTGTTATAGTTAATTTCCATTTCCTTTATGCCATAAACTTTAATGCCTAATGGCTTTAGTTTTTCTCTTTGTCGGGCTCAGCTGTTGCTCGTTTTTTTTTCCCCTTTATTATTTTGGCCTTCATATCTGACAGTTTTTTTTGTTTCTTTTTTTTTTTTTTGCCAGTGGAACGCATTTACACAATCAATAAATGGATTTCGCTTTTTCGGTGTGTCCTTTAATAAAGAACAACCAACTAAATTAATAATTTGTGAGCCTTTTCGCTGTCCTGGCTGCCTTTGTGGCACTTGGATTTGGGTCCTGGCAAATTGTTGTATCGGCTTTTAATTGTTTGACTAAATGTCTTTTCATTTGAGGAGCTCCCGGAACGAAGCTCCGTAATTTTTTGTTTCACTGCCGTTTATACAGTTTTAAATATGTATAAATATACCCAAACGACAGTCCCATCTCTGCTATGCATAAATCTCTCGCTCGGCTATTATTTCTCCTCGCTTGTCTCATGTTTATACAAAAGGAAGAAAAACACACATACATAAACAGAGAGTAGGCTGACGATTCGCCCGTTAGCTTGACTTGATGAGCTTGGCAGCTGTTTAATTCCTTTGAGGCTGAAACAATAACAAACTCGGCTGGTAGCTGCGTGGCTTTGTTTGGCTTCTGCATAATGAGATGGGACACCTTTTAGCCGCACGCCACAGTAGCTTCAATCTGGCAACTGGCAACTGTCATTTACTGCATCTCAATTTATGTGCGCGCGTCTCGCGTGGATGAAATCAGAAAGTGTCACGGATGCACAATGGGAGGAGGGCGCAGCCAGTGCCCCGCCCACAGCTGTTGCGCGACGCCTTCATTAGGCGCAAATGAAGTTGCGGCTGCTTCAACATTTGCATGCAAAGCAAATGGCGGCATGCGGAAAGCTGAAAGCCAGCCGCAAAAGCCAGCGCTCAAATTTGTGCCCTTTATTAAAATGAATTCCAAATGAGAATAAAGCGTGCGGAGCGCGCTAGAGGCAGCGGCGAACACAAAAGTGTTTGCTTTAAGAAAAGAGCGGGAGAGACAGAGAGAGAAAGAGAGCGAATGAGAGGGAGAGAGCAAAAAACAACAATGCGCGCCACAAAGCGCATTTTGTGGATTCTGTTCGAGTCGCAACTGTAAACACAAACAGCAAAAAGTGTTGCCTACTTTTCAGCGCACACAAAGCCAGGTGACCACAAAGCGTGCGCTGTTATGCGTATGTGTGTCGGTGTGTGTGTAAGGGTGTGTATGCTTTCGGCCAGGCAGCATGTTTTCAGGCACACTGTTTGCCAATTGACTGAGCAATTTTAATTAAAAAAATAAAATAAATTCAGTATGGAAAAAGCTTAAGAGGCGCGTGAAACTGCCGAAATATATTTAAAACAAAACCAAAAAAAAGGTAGCTCAATTTTTTGTGCTAAAGCTTAAATACAATGAACGGTATTCATGACAAAAAATGGTTCGATTTGGGGAATTGGAAGCTGATGGAACATTGGCTATGAATTCGGGCAATTTCCATATCAGAGTTGCACTCGATTGAAAACCCTTTGAAGAGCTCTTGCCATGCACATGTAACAATTGATGTTAATACTAAAAATATATCTTAAATTTCATTTGTTTCTCTTGTCTTTTCCCTATCTCTGGCAGCACACTTTCCCAACTGTCGCAAAGACTGCGTGCGTACAAGAAGCGCAGGCGCGCTTCTTCGGCAGCTTCTGGCCGTGAGCGACGCGCAGGCAGCGAGGATGCAGAGGATGAGGATCAGGATACACTACGACGGTGCAAACGATACAATAGCCTGCCCAAAAATGCGCTCTACACGCACCACAAGACGCTGCACGAGAGCCAGGACGACGATGACAATGAGGCGGCGGGTGCAGAGCCGGAGGACGACGACGAAAGACTGGACACGCAAGCAGCTAAGACATTAAAATCTTCGTCCATGAGCAAGAGCTGCCACTCCGACACGGAGGTGGAGCCACAACAAGGCAAACTATATCACGTGCCAAGCAGCTCCAATCATCAGTCGGACTACCCGCAGCTGCCGTCGGTGTGCACCTGCCCCTACTTCGGAGATCGCCCGCTGCAGAGCTGTGTGAAAACGGCGGAGGTGAAGATCATATCCTCCGCCTTCAAGGTCACCACCGTGACGACAGCAACGGCCGTGAGCAGCTCGCCCAGCGAAATGGACCTGCTTCTGTGCAGCGCCAGCAACAACAAGAGCGCGCTCACCGGCAGCGTGAGTGTGGGTGCGGCGGCAGCAGCTGTTCCCGGCGGTGGAGTTGGTGGTGCGTCGGTGAACACCTTGTCGCCCAACTCGGCCCATCAGACGCCCGGCAGCTGCCTGACGGTGCACAGTGATGGCAGCGGCTTTCTGGCCGCGCCGGGTACACCGTGTCCCGGCCGGCGTAAGTTGAGCATCTCAAAGACAGCTTCGGTGGTCACGTGGGACTCGAGTCGGCATCGTCGGCGTGGCAGCAGCTTTGGCGGTGCACGCACCTCACTGCTGCTAACCCCCACCAAGACGGCGTCCAGCACGGCAACAACCACAACAACAACGACGCCGTTACGCCGCTCTGCCACACTGCGGAGCCACCAGAACATGAACTACCAGGGCGGAGGAGAGGGCGGCAAGTCGCGGACGCCGCATTCGTCGCCCTGCCTGCTGCAGCGCCAGCAAACGGTTCGCTCTCATCATTCGCGCAACTCCAGCGTCATCTCGCGCAACTCGTCGCGGCACGGCCGCATCATACGGCTGGAGCAGAAGGCCACGAAGGTGCTGGGCGTGGTGTTCTTCACGTTTGTCATTCTCTGGTCGCCGTTCTTTGTGCTCAACCTGTTGCCGACGGTGTGCGCGGAGTGCGAGGAGCGCATCAGCCACTGGGTGTTCGATGTGGTCACCTGGCTGGGCTATGCCAGCTCCATGGTGAATCCCATATTCTACACGATCTTCAACAAGGTCTTTAGGCAGGCCTTCAAGAAGGTGCTGCTCTGCCGCTACTCGAACAACAGCGCCTGGAGGCCCAGCAGATAGCAGACGCCGGTGAAGCCCGGTAAGCTCAAGGCAAACGCCAATCCCCTGACAAATCTCAAACCGCCGCCCATCAAATGCACCGGCGTGGACTTTGCCGATGCCAGGACACTCGCTTCACGTCCAGCCTCGAGCCTGCTCAAGGCGCAATCGAACAGCGACTCAACGACCAATCTCTGAGCGCAGCAGCTCGAAATTTGGGCAAGCATCCACAGACCACACGGCACGCACAGCCCGGCCCGGCTCGGAATCGTGTGTGTGAATGTGTATTGAGGCTTAAGTCTCTAATTAATTTCAAATTCAATTTGCACAGCCATTGAGCACATTTGCCGGACAAACCGAAACCAGACAACTGCTGCTTGTTAACCCACCCGATGGAACAACCACCTAACCGCCAAACATCCCACTCGCACTCGTGCCGAGTTCAGCCAGCTGGTCAGCTTTGCCGCCGCAGGCGTCTAGTTCTCTAATTGTGGTGCTCAAGGTGTATTAAGTTTGTCTGCTCAATGCCACGCCCCACAGCGCCTCCATCTCCACTGCCCTGTGGCTCGGCAATTCCATTATGGGATTATTAAACGAAGCATAGCAGATTTTGCAAATGTGCGTCAAAGGCATTTCAAGGCGGAAAATGCAAAGAATCTGTATTTTCCTGCTTCTATCTAGCACGGGGTAGCCCCGAGGCTGATTATGTGCATGCTGCTGAAACTATTGAATAATAGAGCGCAGTTTAGTTAAAAACAAACTAAAGTCGGGATTAAAGTTTGTTAGAATGATATACTTAGTTAGAATAAGTTCTTCAAGTAGCCAAGAGTGTGATCTTAACTTGTAATAAACTGTTCACTCAGCTAATATCAGAGCTTTGGCATTTCAGATGTAAACGAAAATCAAATTAAATAACATTTTAAATAATTTACATTCCAATGTTCTTCGTCGACGTGGCCTGTGCATAAAATTAGCAGCTCAACTCAAGCGTTGCCAGATCACTAATAGTTACAGCAAGGAAAGTGGCATCACGCTGTTATAGCTAGCGGTGTCTGTTCTAAAACTCTGGCAATGCTCAGCTATTCAAGCTTAGGCTTGGAGTGGCACATCAATATTTTGGGCTTTAGGCCTTATATTTTCATGGCGTTCAATTGTTTTTTAAGCCATCAAATTCGATTGCATATTGCCTGGCGCTGTTAAAGTCCATAAATAAATGCGCCAAATGTCCCCTGCAATTGTTGTTGTCGCTACAAATTTGATTGTCAATTGCAATCAATATAAGCCGAACTTTCGTTTATTTGTTTATTTGGCGATTTTCACAATTAAACGTTTAATTTATGGCAAATTTTCGGGCCGCAAATGCGAGAGACCTGCTGAACTCACGTACGCAATGTCTATAAAAGCGCTTTTCTCGTTGTTGTTGTTCTTGACGTTGGTCTTCTTATAGTATTAGTTGTTGTTGCTGTTGTTGTTGTTGTTGAATTTGTTGTTGTTGCTGGCATTGAACAGATTGCCATTTTTATTTGAAAAGTTGATTCATTCGGTTTTATTTTCTGTGGCAAAATGAAAAATGTTCAGCTGGTCACGTAAATGGCGCCCCGGCAAGAGGCTACTGCCAGGTCTTGAGGAAGCTGAAACAGCTGCTTGAGGCTGGCACATCAAACAGCAACAACAGCAATCAGCAGCAGCCATAATGAAAGCTATTTGGCTCAGAAAGTTTCAATGTGGGCCAAGTTTAAAGCGTAATTTTGTGATGTGGCTACAAAGTAAGCGACAAATTCGCAGCAGAAGCAGAGTGAGAGGGGAGCGCGGCCTGCCAGGCAGAAGGAGCAGGTAATGGTGCCATTAGTAGCACCTACTCACTAAGAGCTCGAAGAACACTTTGCAGCGCGCGCCTCAAACATTTGTAGTGTTTTCTCTTTCCTTTTTTTTTACACACTGGCAGATGGAGAGGTTGACAAATTTGTAACGGAGACAACAGACGAGAGCGACAGCAGCGAAACGCGACACTTTTGAGAATTTATGGCCGTTTGATGGCCAGAGGAAATATTTTAGCTCACTTCATTGACGCCGAGTCTGTCTCCGGCTAGCTTAGGGCTCGGGTCGCTGATAGGCCGGGCCTAAGTGTCGCACGCCGTTGAAACTTCATTGAACTTGAATAGCCTGGCCGCAGGGCAAACAGCAGAGAAAGATGAAGAGAAATGAACGCAATGGCGGCAATTTCCGTTTCCGTTTAACGCTCGCCTAACATATGTTGCCTTTTAAGGAACTAAAGTATTAAAGCACCAACAACAACAAAATAAAATCACTGTTATTTAGCTCAGACAGGGTCTTTCAAGAACTGATGATGATGTACTTGCCCTTCCGATCCTTGGCTTAAACTCAAAGTATATTAAAATTATTGAATTCAAAACATAATGAATGCAAATCAGAAAGCAAAAACCCATTTGAAATAAGCTAAGCAAATACGAATTTAAATTTCATAAATGTAAACTGCAATCACGAGGTAAATGTTAACCAAATTAAATGAATGTATTTATTTATTACTAAGTAGTTAATTAAAGTGTACATATACTGAATACGCACTGTATTTAGTTCGGATATACTACTAAAGGGGAGAGCATTGTCACAAAACGCTTTTAACCAATAGCTAAGCTAAGCGAAAAGCATTGCACAAATGCAATCCAGCTAAGCACTGTATTAGAGCATGTACTTAAATGCATTAGTTTAACTGTAAGTAGTTGTGCGGTAGGCACTGTGAATGTCCAGGTTTAGGAAACGATTGCTGTATATACAATATACGACAAAAACTTGAAATAGAAATTAATGTAACACTGTCACATACACAAACAAACACAGACACAATAAGACCCATAGGGTGTGCTAAATAAATAAAACTATACATTCATATACCCAACTAGCTATGATCTGATTAGTGTAAAATTAGTTTAGCAATTGAATCAACTTATCAATGTACTCTGAGTACTAGTAGAACCCATTAGAAATGAATGACGCATTATCGACAGAGCGAATCTTCTTGTTTCCCACTAAAAACTGAATCGAATTTAACTGAAAGAACTCGATAATCAGAAAAAAAGAAAACAGCCACACAAGTATTATAACTCAACATAAAAGAAGCCGAAGCATAATTAAGATTCCGAATGACATATCTCTGTGCGTTATTGTTTGATGTATGTACATATATACAAATATTAGTATATTGAAATATATATTAGAATTAGCTGCAACCCAGTCAAAGACACTAAAATCTTAAACCATATACATATATTAAGATATAAAATAAAATATATACATATATGTTTAACATATACTGGCGATCATGTTTGATGTTTGACTAAATGTTAACCTATACATATGTGTGTGTGTTTGAGAAGCCTTTTAAGACTTCTATATTAAATGTGCATTCTATCGAACAATATGAAACACTTGTTTTACTCAAATGCACTATACCATTTTCCACAGTGCATTGGCTCTCGGCCCGAGCCAATCAAATATATTATTTGCCATTGTGATGGCCATGCGCTCATTTAGAATTGCGCTCAATTAAGCAGCAATCGAACGAACGAGCGAATGAATGAAAATATAATATATATGCATATATATAAAAAGAAAATTAATTGGTTGACGGCATAATGCCAGCAAATTGTGATTCAGCTATAAATAAATAAATGTTTATGGTATCATTGTTTCATTAATTAATAGCTGGTAAGTAATTTAAAATGGCCGGCATTTTGAAAGTAAAAAGCAGTGTAACCAGATTTTGTTTATTTTATATCAGCTAGAATACTCGAATTCCTTAATTGAGACTTTAACCGTGTGCAAATGGCAAAGACGCTTTCAAGGAAATCAACTCAAGGATACAAAATTGGCTCAGCTAATTGGACTGAAAATGTAAAAAATTGCTAAAAGGGTAACAACTGAAAGTTGATTATATTTAAATGAACTTGGGACTTTTTGAGAACTGCTAATGGAAGATAGGTACTTTGCGTAAAACATCACGATTTAAAAACTCTAACAACATAAGCTTTTTACGTAATCCGATTTACTACATTTTAATATACATTTTTAATATGCGGCAGGCTGTGCATATGGCCCAAAGGGCCGCTGCAGCAAATAGCAAATAAAGTTGGCCAAAAGTTGGAGAGGATCATCATTAGTTAAATGATAATTATGATAATTATTTGACGGTACTTGTGAAATTAATGCACGCTAATGCCCCGCAAATTTGTGAGCTACTTCTGACCAAAAAAAAAAAAAACAAATAAAAATACAAAAAATAAAAGTAAAGTAAATCCCAACAAAGTGGCGGCCAAAAGCCATAAAAAATGAGCAAAGTCCAAAAATTGCGACTACTCAGCGCCTCTTAATTCTATTTCAGCTTTAAGAGCCTCGTAAAGCATAGAGCGCGGACCATGGGGCCGAGCACAGCTGTGACCCCAACGCGAAAATAAAGTGGAATATCCTTCAATAAACGCTTCTCCACTGTTTTCTCGATGTTGTTGTTGTTGTTGTTGTTGGCGTTGCGAAGGCAACTTCAAAATTTGTGCTCAACTGCACCTCAGGGCAGGCACCACCACCACCAACCCCACAACAACAACAACCACAAATTAAAATAAAAAGTCTGGAGTGCACTTTTAGGCGCTCTCCTTGCGAATATAGCGCACAGCACTTGGGTAACTGAATGCAAATACAATAGTTGAGCAACAAATTAGCCAACAGTTGCCATGGTCCTTGAGGATCAGGTATCAAGGGAATTATAATGGCAAGCCCTATTTGAATTCCAGCTAAATCTCATAAGCTGACAAAGCTCAACGTTGTGCAGTGCAATTCGTACTGCAGTGTAAGATCCACTTCTGCATGAATACACATACATTTACATAAAAAATGGCGTGTGTAATGTAATTTTCGCGTACTCAACGTGTGCAGCCACACACACACACACATATCTACCTTAACTGTTATTTATATTTGTTTACAGGCAAAAGAAAACGGCGTGAAATATTTTTGGTTAAATTTCATGAAGAACGCTTAATTAACAAACGGATGAAAACTGCAAACAGAACGACTAATGAATGCCCTGCATATGCGAATAAAGAAAGAGAGAGAGCGACACAGAGCTAGCGAGAGAGCGAGAGATATAGAGAGTAAGCGCTTGTAGATCAAAATAATTAAAGCTTCAGTCAAGCATATTTATCTCTATATTATTTATACATATGTAGATATTTATTTATATATAGAGAGAGAGAAGAATGTGCAGGGCATTCAACGACTGCAGTTGGCCATTTGAGGCAATTTATTGTTTGTAAAAAAAAAAAAGAGAATAAAATAAATGAAACAGGAGATATCCATATATCAACTGCAGGAGGTCCGCTTGGTGAGCGAGTCCTTGTTGGGCGCCCGATTGCATTGATTTATGGCCAAAGCTGCTTGTTGCACATTTTATGGGCAATTCGATTTTGTGTCTCCGCAGCAATGCAATTCCGTTGCCTGGCAAAGCCGCTTGGACTTGAGCTTCGGTGCACCTACATACATATATAATAGCATTATGCCAATCACAATCAAATATGCAGATAACGCCCAGAGACCCAAAGCGAGCAACAGCAATCAGAGCAGTCCGTTGGCTTGATGAAATTACATGCTTGCATTTCAACGCGCTTAGCAAATGATTGAGCACACACCTATACAAGTATACACATACATACATATATATGCAGGTATTTCTATCATCGTATTTAGCATATGGACATTCAGCTTAAATGACCTTCAGGACACACACGTATACAGTTATTGCAGCTACCTGGCTCACTCGATGTGAAATTATATATGCTTTTGTTTAGTCATTTCAATTGTCAAAGTCAATTTGTGTCTGTGTGCTGTGTGCGTGTGTGTCTGTGTATAAGTCTGCTTGTATTTGTACACATCTGCAGGGCACAGTCCTGCTGGTTATTTGCAATTTATGACAGCGACTAACTGACAAAAGCATTCCACACAAACAATAGCAATAAGCATACGCATATTACGTATACGACATGTGGCTCTGGCCAATTAAATGTGATACGCCCAGTAGATATTACATCAAGTTTTAGGCCAGCAAATTAAAGCTGACATGGAAAACGTAATATTCACAGGTAAAAGGTAAATTCAATTAGCCAAAAGGCATAGCAATAGGCAGCCCTTTTTGACTTGGCATATGAGCTCGTTTAACTTGATTATATGGCAAAATACGAGGCAATGAAAGCATGTGTGAATATTATTTAAGAAACCTGTCAGCACAACATGCGAGCGGCCTGCATCTCAAATAGCAATTATTGAGCAAGGTATAATAAAATTAGTCCTGAATACGCTCAATTAGACTTGATCAATCTTGCTTTGTGCACTAAATCAAATTCACAAAATGCAACCAGGTGGCAACGTGTAAGGTCAGCAAGTGTTGGAAAATGGAAATAGATGTGATGTGGGCCTGCCTCACTGACTCAATAAATTGTTAGTTTGGGTGAAGGAAAATATTATCGTAGGTTGTTGTATTAAATTTAAGAAATTATTATAAAAGCAATCAATACTTTAGCTATTTGATTATGTAACAGTTGCTACCCACATACATACATATATATGCCTATAGACAGATATTTAGAAAAGCTCAATTATTCTTATTGATTTATAAATAACTAAGGGCAGCTGGACTATTTCTGTTCGCTTTCAAGTTAATAAAGCCCAGCTCATTAGAAGTTTCTGTCGAGTAATGATATTAAATGAAATTGTTTGCTGACTGTTGTACGAGTATTTTGATATGTGTGATCGAAAGCGCTGTCATTACAACGCTTTGCTGACAGTGATTTTTCGTTCTAAGCTGGAAGAGTTGGCGCGCTCTTATTGATTGCTTTCAATTAAAATGCCACCAGCTGTCACTGCAAAATGCTGAAGCGAGATGCCTTTGTGTTAATTTAATTTGGCGGATACTACTTCAAAGTTGTCGACAGAAGATCCCAGCCTGCAGCGCTGGCTCGTCAATGGCAAATGCCATGCGGGCCTAGATATTTGTCTGGCTGGCTGGCTGACTGGCTGGCTGGCAGGGTGCCAGGCTGCCACAGCATTGACAGACAGCTGGCATTTGCTATCCAAATAAATGGCCTCAACCACGGCGAGCAGAAGATTGTTATTCATTCACTCAACTTTTCAGTGAGGCCAACTGGAAAACAAAACAAATTAGTTTATAAACATATTTTCGCGCATTTCTGCGCCTGACCGCAAACATTTTGTGTTTCCCCATGAAAGACAGCCTTGTTGCCCTGTTGCCTTGTGGAACAAGAAATGAATTTAGGAACGGGCAATACACTACCCTTGTATATTTGCTCAATGTAAATTAAATATGGTCTACAAACTAATTAAAGTCAAGCAATTCAATGCTGTTCACCCTGCGTATTTGGTGCAGCGGATGTGATTGGCCACTCGGTGTGATTGCTCAATCCGTCAGTTTCCCATTTTGCTTCGATCATTTGTTTACCAAGCAATCACCATGGCCCCCATTAAAGTCTCAGCTTGCAACTTTGCACTGCATGCAAAAGTGCTCGGCCTTTAATGTTGAAGCATTCCATCTCATTATTGACATCAGCTCAATTGCTACTTGGTTGGCATGGCTGCTGGTTGCCGTTGCTGCTGCTGCCGTTGCTGCATGGATGACAGCGAAATATGGCAATCACATTTATCTACAGCTGCTCTTGTGCACTGTGCTTATCAAATAGCATGTAATATAAATGTACCTGGCTCCCTGGCAGACACGCATAAAGGTAGTTAGCTGGCAAAGGAACAAATCGACAAAGTGAAAGGTATTTCCGGAAACGACACGAAACACCAAAAAGTACAATGAGCAAAAAGGTAATAATCCAACAGACGGGCAAAAACAGAAATAAAAAACCAAGCGTAACGAGCAGTGCTAGCAGATACCCTGTAGATAGAGAACGTGTAAGAGAAAGGGCATAATTGAAATTTCGAATTAATATAGTAAAGTATGCTAGATATTTAACTAATTTTAGTTAAGGTAAATATTAAAAAAAAATACAGTCATGTCCTGATAATTCGAAATGGCAAGGGGATCAGTTTTTTTTTTTTCGATTTACACAGAAATTGAAATTATCGAGAATTATCGAGAACCAATTCATTTCAAAGGATGAGAACTTTTTCGATTTATCGCAATTTTAATTTAGCGGGGTACAAATTATAGAGGCTCGACTGTACTAATAAATAAAATCAGATATAAATGCAATTTCTATTCAAATTTTATCAGCTCAGATCTTTCAATGTGGCAGTCAAACTTAAGTAGAGTATACCCTATTCAAGCGCATTTTCAATGAGTATTTCACCAAAATGGTAGTACGTGAGTGCCTCAAAATAGGCGGCAACAAAAACAGAAACAAATGACTCACTATAAATACGCGTGTTGCCAGCACACTTACACATACTTACACACACTCACATATGCGTATATCCCTGTGTGTGTGCGTATGTGCTGCTGTCTTTCACAGTATGAAAAATACAAAGCGCAAATGAGTTGAAAACTTTTCCATAAGTTTTCGTACGTGAGTCGCGCGAACAGCAAAATTAAAGTCGACTTTTAGGCTGTTGGCAAATCTGAAAAACTTTGCTCTAAAGATAGACACTGCGAATGCTTTGGCTTTCGCCTGGATTCTCCTATTTGTTATGGCACTTGAGCAAGGAAAATAAATGAATAAAATGGCTTTTGGCTATTCTCACTCACCCAGTATTATTGCTAAGGCATACGAATGGCTTAAATCATGAAACTTTAAATGGAAATTTCCAACATTCGTTGTCATATAGTCTTCGATTGTGGAGAGCATTAAATTTTCGACTTGTTGTTCGCCCAGTTGCTGCGAGGTTCTTATCACAGATAGGCCCAAGGCGTAGCCTATATGTACATGCACATGTATTTATGTATATGCGCGTTGGCATCTGGACGACCTCTCACACGCCCACACAGCCCATTGTTAAGCAAATACGTTAGCGAGGCGGAAACGTACGTAAATATTATTTGCATTTTACTCTGACATGTTTTTAATGAGCTAAATAAATATTAGCAGAGCCCAACAATGGGGTTAAGCACAGAGGATCCTACGAGCCGGTGACTGTCTTTTTGGCTGCCAGCTTTTGTAGTAGCGTCAGGAAGCTGAAGGCCTGTGTGATAACCTAGAAGCATTTAAAACTGTAAAGTCTATGGGGTCCATTCACGACAGTCACCAGATATGCTCACCAATCGGAGGCGAGTTATGTCCATGACGTAGAACTTGCCAGCTGTGACCTGCACGGCCCGATGACTGTTCACCAGGAAGATGAGCACGTCCTGGCGCATGGCAGACGCGTGCTGCCACCAGGCACCACGGCCGAAGGCCTCGACCACGCGAACGCTGTGCCGGCGCAGCAGCTCACCGCAGTAGGTGAACATCAGCAGCTCGACGGTGGTCAGGGACAGGTACTGCAGCTGGTTGATCACGCGCATCGCCTCCCGGGAGCCGGACACGCCCACGAAGACGAGCAGGCACAGCTGCAGCGTGATCTGCAGCGACTTGAGCAGACAGTACGGGCTAAACAGCTGCTCCATCTCCGCGGCACAGCCCAGTATGAAGCGATGTAGGCGCACGCACTCCACCAGCGCCTCATGGGCGGCCTTCGTCAAGCGGAGCGGCTGCTGCCTGCCTGTCGACTCAAAGCAGTTCAAATCCGTCGCATGCTCCTGCAGCACTGCATATTGGCCACGCTCACTGGTCGCATCATCTAGCAGCAAATCGCGCTGTACAACACTGGCAGTGGAAGAGCCATAAGCAGATAAATGTAAGATTGTGTGAGAAAATCTACCTTAAAGCCTGCAGCGACTCGCCTGCAAGGAGCCGAGCGTGTGCATCCAGATTCTTGAGACTGCAGTAGAGCACGTCGAACTGGCCGAGCAGCAGGAAGGAGATGGTGACAAACATAAAGCCGCCATAGGCGAACACGGCGCCCACAATGATCTGGCCATAGAGCTGCGTGGCATACACCAGCGAGTAGAAGCGCTCATCCATGGCATCGAAGGGATACCAGCAGTGCAGCGGCAGCGTCCGATTTCGCAGCACCAAGGGCGTCATGCCCCAGGAGATGGTCCCGACCATGCAGGCGGCGAGCCAAACCAAGGTGAAGCTGCGAAACCAGCGATAAGAGGAATGCATGTTGACAAAGCTGACGCCGGCGAGCGAATGATGTCGATATTCGTGATTGATGTGCGAGAGAAATCTCAGCATGCGCTCGGAGCGCAGGCACCAATAGCTGGTGGCATACGCCGTGAAGAAGTAGATGATGGTCATGGTCAGCGCATCGGTGATGTCCTCCAGCTTGCCCGTGGGCATCGCATCCAGCGTCGTCTTACAGAACAGCACGCCCAGATGCAGTGATATGAACAGCACCAGCAGGCAATGCCCGACGGTGAACAGCCGCAGCAGAGATTGCAGCCAGTCGGGCACCCAGGCTGGCAGCGACGGCACCGGCATCATTCCAATGGCCCATTGGATCTTCAGGTGGACTCCGAACAGCTGTGTCACCCGTGGCACGTCCACATCCCTCGCGGCATAGCCGACATTCTCATCGGTGCCGCCGTGGAACTGCAGACTCGCCATGCCCTCAGCTCTTTGCTAGTCAACTGCTCATCTCTGTGTGGCTCACAGCTATTTAAACGAAAAAAAGGACATCGAATGGGCGGTGGGAGAAGCCTAATTTATGCATTAATGAGCTTTTAAAAGTTTTCAGCCAAGTGTCGCGCTTTGCGAGTCCTAATTGTTATTGGTGGGCGTGGCCAGGCGCTAAGTTTTGGAAAATGTTTAATTACCCGCCTGAAGTTCACTAAATAGTCGCAGTCAAAGAGCTGTTCCTTAATGACTTTGTCTTCGTAGACCGGTAAAAACGTCTATAGGTATTCTGTAAATTAAGCTGGGGGAGATTTCTCTGTTACCATAGAGTAAACATAAGTATATATCCATGATATCCAGTTGAATTGAAATGGATATATGTATGCGAATAACTACATATGTATTTCGATCTTAGCTTTATAAATTGAAATATTACAAATATTTTGAATAGTTTCCCTTGAATGCTAGTACGATGAAAGTGAAACCAATACAACTATACGATATTCGGGTTTACAATTATTTAATTAAGTCGTTGTTAAGAGCTATCCCATCTTATTATTCAATAATTTTTCCTTTTAATGGACTTTCATCATCAAATATTCAGAATGTGATAATGTTATTCATATATCTGATAAGCCATAAGACTATAATATTTAATAATATAGTTATTTTATTTTCTTTTATTTTTATAAAATTTTTAGGGTATGAATTATGTAATATAACGTGAATCTATATAAATGATTTTTAAAGGGTTTTTAATCGATAACACTAAACCAAAAATAGTTATCGCTTAAGGTAAACGAAATCGATATACGCGTGATTTACATAAACTTATAAAAAATTTGAAGTCTCTAGCGCTTATAGGTCCTGAGATCCTGAGATGCCGGACGACAGGGCGTAGCACACGGCCTTGCCACGCCTCCTTATGCCTAATACTTACACATCAATAAAACCATTACATCTATGATTTGCCATTTACAATGGATTCAAAATAAAATACAAAAAAAGAAAAACAGGTTTTTTTTTAGAATACCAGGCAGAGGTAATCATCATATAGATGTGTGGAAACCAGCAATAAACTAAATGTATATGCATATGTACTGTTAGTTATGCATACCTAAGAGACAGCTCAAACTACGAAGCCTCGAACTGATTTCCGGTTCAGTTTTATTTTTATATATTCCCCAAGTTGATTTTGCTGAGTGAGCTATTAAAGTGCTTGAGCGATGGCAATTAGCTATGCAATGGGGAGGGGGGACGGAAGAGTAAAGACGAAGCCAGTTTTTGTTGACGTCAGGGGCACCTGCGACAATGACAATGGCTTCCATATTGAGCAGGCAATTAGCATATTAAATGCCTGACTTGTTGCACCTGTTGTCGTGCGAAAATCGTATAGAAAGTTACAACTGTTGCAGCACGGCTGTCAATTAAATTGATTGCAACGAGCGCGTTACAAATATTTTATGGATTAACAACAGTTGAACATGACGGGCATTTAATTTGAGTTTATTCCATTTAACACCAAACCGAGCGAAAAACCGCAAATGCCAAAAGTTAAGGCCAGAGCTAATCCTTTATGCATATATTAAGGGCAATGTGATGGCAAAATAAAAGTGCATTCACTCACCTGATTCATAGATAACACAGAAACGACTCTGCATAACCGAGACAGCCCAATGCCAAATGAAACAACTGGATTAGCTGAGGCAGAAGCCAGTAACAGCTGCGCTGATGGGAATCAATTATCAACAATTGTTATTATTTATTGAGATTTGTCAACAATGTTGTTAGGCAATAAATTTGCCTGTCGCTCATTAAAGAAATCATTGGCAATTTCTGTTTTCATTACTCGCGGCTCGTGTGCCGCGGGCAATTAAATAAATCAGACCCCTGAAGTATGCAACATAATATGCGAAGCGCTTGGCATATTGTGTATACGACACGTGTGCCGTCGGCATAGAAATTGCCGCAATTGTTGTCGTTGTCACTGGCGTTGTCGTTGCTGTTGCTGTTGTTGTTGTTGTTGTATCATAAAAATTATGCAGATTAAATGTGGCAGCAACGTTTTCTTCTTAGGCAGCCATATGACATTAAATTCGCATAAGGCAACAGCAGCAGACGAAGCAACTGCAGAAGCAGCACCCAGCACAGCAGCACAAAAGATGTCTAAATAATAAAAGGAACTTGAGCTGTTGGTGCGACGCACAAGTTGATTGAATAAATCACAGCAGGTAGACTGTAGCTTCCTCTCCAGACTCTTATCAAAGGCAACAGCAATGGGCGCCGCAAGTGAAGACTTCACATGTAGCTGAGTGGCATGCAAAATGTATGCTCAAGTCCAAGTTGGGCTGACTGACGCGTTCGCTGTAAACTTTTTTACAGCCCGGCAACAATTTGGCCAAGTAGCTCTAAAGCAGACGTTGTGAAACGCGGCCAGTCGCTTCATCTGCTGCTGCTGTAGCTGATGCTTTTCATGCCTCATTATCGCAAAAGTGTGCAACAATTTCGTGAATGAATTCAGTGTTCGTGTCGTGCGTAGGCGAACAAAAATTCAATTAGTTTACATTTGTGCTCAAACCCAAAATTTATACTTTGTTGCGCGCTCCTCTATACGGCAACAGCAATACAAAATAGAACACTTAACAGCTAAAGCTGAGCTATCCGAGGAATTTCCATTGTTCGAGTCTTTGAAAGTTTATTTGCCGCTGACCAGCACGTCGTATACGCAATTTAAAAGTGCGTATTATACAAAATAAAAGTAATAATTTCTTTTAAAGCTACTGCTAGAAGAATTCGGTTCAATTCTATTATATATCATAGGAAAATCAATTTTTCACTCAAATTATTGTCGAGAATTCCTGTGAAATTATTGCCGCTAGCCCACCTGCCGTATGCGCAATTGAAATTTACATGCACATATAGCAAAAGAGAGAGAGAAGGCGATACAATGTAGAGAGGTAGTGTGAGAGAGAGAAGGAGAGAGAGAGACAGAGAAAAGCTGTTGCATTGTATTTATTGCCAGCTGCAAAAATATTTTTAGAGCTTTATTCATCAAAGTGAAAAGCCCCGCCGCGCCTCACACAGCTGATGGCCTTGCACCTTTTGCAGCAAAGTTTTTAATTAATTGCGCCGGCCATTTTCGGCCAAACACTGGCTAGCCTTTAATTGCAAATGAAGCTGAGCTAGACGAAGGGCCCAGGGTAGCTGGGTTGCTGGCTGCAGTGCCAATGGCTTTCACATTGGACCCGTTCGACCACACGAACACGGCTAATTTGCACCGAGCGCGTGGTCACAACAGTCTGCGCAGCGAGTCAATCAGTAAGTCATTTGTATGCGTGTGTAGCCTGGGGGAAAGGCGTGTGGATGGGGGGGGGGGGGGGGGGGGGGGGAGACGACGATGTGGACGAGTGGATTTACGCTGGTGGAAGGGGTTGTTCAGCAGTCAGAGGCAACAGTCACGCGCCTCGCCTCATGTTCGCTAATTTATGCGATGCGGCAGCCGCAGGCGACGGCCGCGCTGCAAAAAGTTTGCCATCTGACACGGGACAAAACGCGAGAGATCGCAATGAAGTGTCAGCTCTGGCTGCCCTTTTAAGTCCGCCCCCACTTCCCGTGAAACCCATGCCAGTTGACAGCAACGCCCTGCTTGTTTTTGTTTAAACTTTGTTCGATGCCTCGATACTTCACCTCTCAACCCAGCTACGCCCACTGCGTAGTTTATAGTTCGCATTTCCTCTACTCGACAATATCTAAAAGTTTCCATTCTTTTTTTCAGTTTAAGCTGCTGTAAAAAACAATTTGTCATAAAAAAAGGAAAATAATAGTAATAGAAAACAAAAAGCTTAAAGGTGACATTATGACAGCGAAAATGGGATAAAACGCAATTTAATTTCTATCAAAAACTTTACTAACTCAAGGGCAGGGCCACACTTGCCTGGCAAATATCCTTTTGATTTACTTAAGACATAAATAACTAGAGCCAAACAAAGAATTTTGAATTATTTCATACTCTTGTAAAAAATGCTTAACTTTAAGATCCATAAGGTTAAAATTTTAAACAAATAAAACTTGTTTTTTTTTTTTTTCGAAATAAAACGATTTACATCGCTTTTCTCTCTAAGTTCTAACATTTCTTTGCTCAAACTCAACTTTCGGACTTTTAGAACTTAACTCAACTAACCCTAATAAAAGTTTTTGACAAATTTGCGCTTTTCGCCAGCCTTTCGTTAACTTTCTAATGCGATTTTGCTAAATATTTTTGCACTGATTTCGGTTGAAGGCCATGCACGAAAATAGTTCGAATTGATGCCCTCGTATACTGTTTTCCAAGTGCCGGGTTAGTCCCACAAAAACTTCTTGAGGCGCCAAATTGAGTTAAGCGATTGAAACTGTCTGGCAACGCCCTCACACATCACCAAATTCAATTTGAGGTAAAGTGACAGCCACTTTAAGTTTGTTACCCAATAAACACACGTACACAACACACAAACCCACACACACACACACACACACTCATACACACATGTATATTTGCAGTTACTGCAAAATGCACATCAAACTACAATAACAATTAGCATTAACACACATTGATGAGCCCAGCGGTTTTGCCATTCGTTAAGTATTTTATTTGGTAAGGATTTCTGTTATTTTATTTTTCTTGCGGCTGTATCTCGTAAAAATACAAGCAAACTTAATTAGGCTCACGATTGCAGCGACTTAAACCAGCATCAATTGTTATTGTATGTGAGTACGTGTGCGTGTGCATGTGCGTGTGTTAATGCGGTTTACCCTCATGGCTTAAGCGGTATACGCATTGGTCTTGTTTATTTCTTGTCCGCAGTTAACGCACATGCGGGCTGCCCTGCTAAATGTTTAACTGTAATTAACACACACACACAAACACTTCGGGAAGAAAATAATTGCAAGTCGTATGTATATGTGTGTGTGTGTATTGGTTGACTGTTAAGCTTTAATTAAATATTCCCTCAACTCTGTAAAAATATCACTGTATTGGGCAATGGTTTGGTATTTATATTTAAAAGCTTTGAGGCAATAATTAATGTGACCAGATAGGTGAAAGGAGAAAGATCGTGCAACCAACTGTCAGTTCAACTACAAATACCAAAAATATCACTGTATTGGCCAATTTCTTAGTATATAAATATTAAAAATAAAAGGCGAGGTAATTTTTTAAATACCACAGATAATTATAATGTCAACCGATAATGTATATTAAGTATTCACTTCTAAAATATTAGTCAATAAACGAATTACTTCCTATAAATATTATTTAGAATATAAATTTGAAATTAATAAACTGTTTTTCTAATACAGCTAATACATATTTCCCATAACTCAAAGATTTGTTAGCACAAAACCATGTTAGGAAACAAAAACTACATATGTATGTATATCAAATCTAAAAATATAATTCGCATTTAATTATTCCAACGAAATCTGACGGCCTTTAATAATATTTGCGAATATCTAAAAAGTTGTGCTATGATTTTCGGTGGGAACTTGAAAAGTTTGCTCATTAAAATTGCATTTAATCCCTGCGCATACAAAAACTTTATTTAAACGGGCCTTTAGCGCAGGTGCTTGGTTTTATTTACATAACGTGTCCTTGCCATTGGGCTATTAAGCCTGAGCCCAATTGATTAATCCGGCATATGGTCTATCTGCGCGTCGGCCAAGTAGCAGGAATTAAAGTTTTAGCCCTTAGCAATCCTTGTTATACAAATAGGTCATTTGCTAGTCAATTAAGGATATCTGCTAAATATTTTATGACCAAGTGGAGGCGAAGCTGGCGCGTCGCGACGTTAGCCCTGGCGCATAACTAATTGAAAACTTGCAAAACTTTTGTTCATTAATAATAAGCCAGAACAGAACTCAGCCGAAACAGGACGAAAGCGAAGGGTCTTGCCATCCTCGATGCTACATGCCCCATGCTCCACACTGTGTGTTTGCCAAGTATCCGAGTTGAGAAGTCTTTGTCTGGTTTGATTTGTTGGAAATGATTTAATTACTTATTGCAAAGCGCTCAAAAGCTATTATTAAGTTGAATGCCCGCTGGCCGCACTAAACACGCGTATTAGATTAATGTTGTGATTACTCAAGAGCCACGCCCACAAACCACCCGCGGCCCGCACGGCCCGCCCATCACAATGTGAGCTGTGTTCTGAAGCGTTAACGAGCCCATCCTAGCATATTTCATATTTTCCCCGTACTTTTCTTGTGCTTGGCCCGTTGTACGGCTTCCGGCAGGCATCGAATGCAGACGAATCCTGTCGAGGGGGATTTCGGGGCTGGACCGTGGACTGGGGGCAGGCATTGAATTATGCATATTTCACTGCACAAAATGGCAACGAGTGCGGCAACAGTGGCAATTTATTCATTTAGCAGACGTCAAGCCAAGAAAAGTAAAACTGAATGATTGAATGCCGCTATGAAAGGAAAATAAATTAGCTTTCCTATTTCAAAGAAAATTCATTTCATATTTTTCAATTGCGAAATATAGTCCTTATATAATTTTGTCATTCTCTCTCTCTGTTAACATTTATGGATATTTGTCAAACAATTTAATCAAAATATTATCATGCCCTTAACACGCAAAAAAAAAAAATTAAAATAAAAATTCATAAAGCGTGCAAATGCAAAGTGGTTCAGAGATATGCTAAACGGATCGCAAATGTTGTGTAAAATATTGAAATGATGCTCGGGCTCGGGTGTGGAAGCGCAAATGATGCTTTTAGGCACTCACTACTTCAGTATATACACACACATATGTAAATTACACGCATATGTATAAAATACATGCATACACACACGCACATCAATATCTGTAATGAAGCCGTATGGATGTCTTGCTAATAGAAAACGGAAAATTGTTTTGTAGCAGCACCTGTTAACTACATATATGTGTATATATGTATATACATATATAGTTGCCCAGTTTTCTGATTAGTTGCAGCAGGAGGAGCATTTTCTCTGCATCAGAGTTTTGTCGAGTTCAATGCAATTAAAGCAATTGCGTTACGTATACGCAACGTGGCGGATGCTAGCCATAACTGGCCATGAACCGTTAGAGGGGCAACAGTGCCAGTGGCAGGAACAGAAGCAAAAGTCGCTGCAGCTGATGGAGGCAATTTCCAGTTAACGAAGCCCTTAGCATAATTCAATTATTGCACAAGTTTGGAATAAATTGCATAAACAATTTACAAACAAAAATTACATTTTTAATTGGAAGATTGCGCAGCACTTATAAAGGGCAGAGGACATGCATTACCGACGCTCCACGCGGCACAGCGGATACTCCTTGAGTTTCAGTGAGATGTTGCCCTTGACCAGCAACTGCTCCAGCCGGGCAGCCGTGCTAATGCGATAACAGCGAAAGATCTTGGCCAGCAGCAGCTTCATCAGCAGCAGCGCGTAGCGATAGCCGATGCACATGCGCAGTCCCTTGGTGAACGGCACAAAGGCGAAGGCGTGCCGTGTGGGCGCATCGGGGCCGAAGTGCGCCTCCGGATTGTAGGTTGTGGCCAGGGGACCCCAAACGCGCACATCTCGCTGCATATTGTAGATGTCGATGCCGATCTGTGTTCCGCTCGGTATGAGGTAGACGCCATCGTCACGCCGCAGCTCCAAGTCCTGGCCAGCTCGTCGCAGCACCATGGGCACGGGCGCAAACAGACGCATGGACTCGTTAATGGCCATCTCGGTGTAGCTCAGTCGCTCCAGCTGCTCTATGCTAATGTCACCGTGTTCCGGCAACTCGGCGCAAAGTTCGTCGTGCAGCTTCTCCTGATACTCCGGATGCATAGCCAGGCAGAGAATGGTGAAGTACAAGGCCGTCGAGGTAGTCTCGAATGTCTATCGCAGTAAACATGATAAGACTTAATCTTATTGCTATGATTGAGTGATTGGCTGATTAATCCTTAGCTGCTTGATTGAGTGACTGACTGATTTGTTGATGTGCAATCCACAACTCTGAATATTGAATGATGAATGACAGTATGAAATATACATAATTCCCCAGTAATTGATTTATTGAACTCCTGGATTGCTAGATCAACTGATAGATAACCATAACCTCTTTAATTGATTCAATATCTATAGACTGCAGTCTGAATATTCTTATACTAGATTTGTATAACTGATCTTTAAATAATTGATTAATTGATCATCAGAGGGACTCATTAATACATTAACAGAGAGCCTCTACCCTTTTCTGCCTGTCTTAAATTATCACCCATACTCACATCAGCCAATTTAAACTTTTTACTAACTGATTGCATGAGCTGATAAACATTCTGCCCAGTTTCATAGTGAATTGTAATTCAATGTGACCCCAAGGAAAATACGTCCTTAACTCACGCAGTACAGACTTTAATAACACTGTGTATTCCCCTTTAAAGCAATGCTAGTAATACTCATTCCCTAGCTAACGTCAATACCATGCATATCATCCACATAATTGGCTTCATATGTATTATAGACGCTACTCACCGCCGCAATAATTACATTTGCCTCGTCCCGCACGTCCTGCCAGCTCATTTGCTGGCCTCGTTCCACGTGCTCCCGCACCTGTTCAATGAATATCGACTTGGACTTGATGCGACGCTGCTGCTGTTGCTGTCGTTGATGCTGATGCTGTTCCTCCTCCAGCTGCTTGTTAGCATCAGAGTCTTCCACGCCCACAACAGATACAGCTGGCTGCAGCAGCTGTGGCGTTTGACGAAACACCAAGGAAAAGCAAGTCATGAGCAGGCAGCAAGCGAGTGGAAGGCGGTCAGATTCTGGGCCACGCCCACTAACATACCTGCTCCACAAAGCCAAACAGCACGCCAACGACCTTCTGTTGCCGGTCAAAAAGTCGCGACCATCGATAGATGAGCTCCGGATAGAGCCAGGGGGACAGCATGCGCTTCACACACACCTCCGTAATCCTGCAAGCAAAGCAGAGGGATGCAGAGTGTTAGAAGTTAAGCTACACTTGGTGAAATCAGCAGTCATCAAGGAAATTTAAATAAAATTAAATCGAATTTGAAAATTGAATACATGAATTTCTAATGTCCTGTTCTCTTCTAACTGTACTTACAGGAGGCCTAAGCTATTTTTGGAAAAATCATAGGCTTCATTTAACTTTAGATTTGTTATTCAGTTTTTCGAATTTTCTAAGAAGAGCTTTGATAGCAAGAAATTTTCAAGGTTAAAATAAAGACCGAAAGTTTTCTCCAAGTGTAGCTGAGGGTGAATTAGAATACTCCCACCAGCGAACCGCAGCGGAAACGTAGAGAGAACGCCAACTCATGTCGCAAGGTATTAGCCATGGCTGAATGGCTAGCGATGCTCAAAGATTGTAATTAGCTAATAGGCAAAAACAAGGCAGCAGAGCGCTCCAGCACCAGATAATATCTCTGGCAAAAACAAACCACTAGCTAAAGAACTCACAGTCTGTGAAAGAGTTTTCAAAAGCAATCGAGCGTATGGCTTGAATAAGAGGCTTATAAAGTACGTGCTTAGTTTGTGCACTGAATTAAGTAGTTAAGCTCATATAGAAACGGGCATAGGCTCGAATATCTTCATTTCTTTATATATTAATGCGTAAATAGAATGGTGTTGATATCGTATTTTCTTTAACAGCAATTTAGATAGAGGAGGCACGTCCTTCTGTATGAATAGTGCTGTTGCCTATCTATTTCATAAAATTCTATATTATTTTATCGAACTCATTTATACAATACATACAGATTTATTTATATATGCAGCTTGTGCATATCAATCATAGACACAGTAAGGGAAATATATATTATATATGCAGTCCATATAAAAATCCCTCCCACACATTCCTATTTATAGAAGACCTCATTTTAGCCTCTTTCAATAGCATATATATATATATAGCTCATAACTGATTCTATTCAGTTTTTAAGTCTTTTTTTTTATTTACTCACCCACTATACGCCTCAAAGATGGCCTTGGAACCATCGTGCTGAAAATTCATTCTCTTGCCCATTGTTGTCTCTGTTTCAAAGTAAAGTCAATCTCTTGTATTACAGATAGCTTCACTTATACTTACGACACGCAGCCTCCAATACAATTTTCTTAAGTATTTCATAGATCTCGAGACTTTTGCCCCGCTGCACACCCTCCACATCCAGTTTCTCGAGCAATACATCCGCCTCGGCATTAAAAATGGGCAAAAAATTGGATAAGATCTGACGACCAAAGGCGGGGTTGATAAGTCGACGATGTTTCTGCCAGCGTGGAGCTGCGAATCAGAATACAGATGCACTATAATAAATTTAACATAAAGTATGTAAATTCAAGATGGAATCGAAGTTAATTTAAGTATTACAGAACTGATTTTGAAATGTTTCTATAATCTGCTTATATTCTTTAAGATTAAACGTATCTGGAAATTTCTTGTAACTTCCATTGCTCTTCAGTTTTTTGCAGTGTACTCACAGCTGGATGTGAAGAGTCCGTCGCCAATGGCCGAGCTCATGAAGCGATAGAAATCACCCTTGTTGGTGCAGTGCGTCGAATTAAAGATTTGCTCCACGGTCTGTGGGTCGTTGACATAGAGAAAACAATTGGTGCCCATCCAGGAGATGAAGGGCGCCTTATACTTATGCGAAAGTTCATCCATGTACTGCAGAAAGGCTGCAGGCAAACTATAATTAATTGCAACTCCCAGATAGAGATCTAGAGTCACTTACTCTGCGGATTCATCATTTGCAGGCCCATGCCAATGAAGGGCCAGCCCACAGGCCCAGGCAGCTGCCAGGCCGCCTTGTAGTAGCGTCTGCGACTCCACAGAAAATAGAGCCACAACAAAGCCAGCCAGCTGACCAGAATGATGCAGGCCAGCATGTCGTTGAACTGCCAAGAGCCAGCAATCGGGTCGAGTCGTATCGAATTGAATTGAATTGAATCAAATAAAAAATATGTTAAGCGTAAGACGCTCCAAGTAATACTGAGACCCCGGGCCTATGGCAGCTCGGCCCATTGAGATTTGTATATGTAGTCGAAAAGATTACGCACTTGGGCTCTCTAATGCGCCGATATCTATGCCCACCACGTGCCGGGCTCTACGCAAATGGATAAATTGCTATGCGGGTCGCGTACATCCAGTCGATAATATGCCATGGGCACTCCACAAACCGGTAAAACATGACAACCGAAACTATTCTGTCTTGGGCTCGAGAATACAACACGAAATGTCTCATAAGCAAATGTTAAAAGTGAATGTAACTAAACAGATCTTCAGATAGTCCATAATTGATTGGTAGAGATTTTAAAATAGTGAATTTAGATATACTTGGATAAGCGATATTTATAATAAGTCAACTCCAAGCTAAATTTAGAGAGTTTGATTTCCACGTCAATATATTTGAGGCCAGAGAGGACTCTAAGAAGTTATCGACCCTAATAAAATAATTGAAATCAAATCAATTAATTGAATTTAATAATAAATAAGTTTTAAAGGTTGGCCACTTCTTATACTACCCTCGCAAAACTGTATGAAATATATATCAAGATATATGTATGTTTATGTGTTTTTGGCGCATAGACAGTCGTAGTCAAAAGTATTCAAACAGCAAACACGATTTCCGTTCGTTATTTGTTCAATTCTCTGAAAAATATTTCTAAAGACTTAACCAAAGATTAAAAAAAAAAAAAATTTAACAAATTTTAAATTAATAAAAATTCTCTAATAAAGAAAAGGTCTAATAAATTTAAAAAAATTGCAGAATTTTCTAAAATATATAGTTCTATAATAAATATATATATAAAGATAGTTTTATAAAATATGTATATCTGTCTATCTTAATCAGAGCTTACATAGCTTACCAACAAAGCCAATACACCCCATTGACACTAGTTGTAGGGCATCAGCAATTCAAAGAGCATTGCATGCTATGAGCTGGTTTTGACTTGACTAATTGTTTAATTAATGGTTCGACATTATCTATTTTAAGAATGGGTGTCAGCTACATTAAAAAGGCGCGGCTCGCAATTAGAGTTTAGAGTTTTCAAATATATTATTTATTCACTATTCCATTTGTTGCTTTATACAAATTCTTCGAGTTAAATTTAACAACATAATTTGTTTTCCGTGCGTGCACGTGTACTCATTCCATAATTAGTATTAATTATTGTTAATTACTTTATTAATGTTTAATTTCTCTTGTGGTGTTTTGTTTTCACTTTATTTGGATTTGTCTCGACTCGAGTGGAGAGAATTATAAGCTGGTTATTTTTGTATAGTTAGTTAGTTGCTTTGCCTAAACTTAGTGCAATAGCTCTGATTGGGGTTCAGTAGAGACCCATTTAATAAGTTTTAGCCCATCTCCGTCCTCTAGGATGCATACTGTAAATATATATATAGAATACATATATATATATGATATATCATATATCGAGCTTCGCTTAATTCCTAGGCAGACAGCACAGTTTGAGCTGACTCTTGAGGATAAGCTGAGTATGTTTAAAAATTGTATGCGAATATTTTCTTTTCATTTTTCATGGACGTTGCGTTTTTCACTTAGAGTTATAATTTTTAGAGGATTTTCCTTTTGTTTAAATTAAGCAAGTGTTAGTTAAAAGGCCATGGGATCATTTGAAAGCCAATTAATATTTAAGAGGACTCTTCTTCTTATTCCATGCCTTTACTACGTGAACTGGTTTGACAGCATAGTACTATATACATAGTACATATCTACTATTTATATATATATATATATATATATATATATATATATATATATACGTGTGTGTATTTTTATACGTTAGCAATTAGATATAACTATCATCGTATTTGTAGTATATGCCCTATATACACATTCAATAATTTGATAATTTAAACAAATTATACACGTTTTATTGTCAACAAAAATATGACGACTCGCGACTCAACGATTGCATTAGCTCAGTTATTAACAACATGCACACTAATTGCAATTGCCGTTAATCATTAATCATTTAGTTAGTTAGACACACACAGATGCAATGCATCACTTGATACTACAAATTGATATTAGGCATCAACTACGATTCTACGGCAGGGAAATGTGACAGTACGAATACTCTATTGGTTTATAAATATAAATTTAGTGATAGTTTATCCTAGTTGTAATTATGATTTGTGTTTGCCTTATGCATACCCTTTTCACGTTGAATTTCCATTCCATTCGATTCAAGATCAGCTTAAATTAGTGAAAATCCACTCGAGATCAAATTCGTTTTCATCTGCGGAGGCAGGGAAACCGTGTGCCGATCCATCGAATAATTGTGGCGAGGGTATACAAGCTTCGGCTAGCCGAATTTACATACTATTACATATTTAAATATGCATCGTTTTTAAAATAAACCTCTGTCTGCCTGAGCAAATTAAATTGCAAAGCATTTCTTGTTTTCCTTTCGCGCGTAATACAAAAATATTTGTGTTTTTATTATTCAACTATGCTGCTAGTTGTTGTTGTTGTTGTTGCGGCTTAATGCGTATGTATATGCGTTTATTATATGCAGCAACAAAAAGGTAACGAATAAAAACTGTAAATAAATGTATATGCATTGCTTACATATCATACATACATACATAAATATATATATGCTGCGGGCACACACAAATGTCTAATTTTTTTTTATGGATTTAATTAGACTCTTTTTGTTTTTTTTTTTTTTGTTTGGACGCTGTGTGTAGCTGTGGTTTTTCTTGTTTTTTCTACACTCTCTTCATTATGCATATTCTATAAATATATAGTTTATGTATATGTTTACAAAATAAACTTTTGCATTTCCTTTCACATTGGCGCTTGCATAAATATTAATCGAAAAGACATTGGCAAAGTTATATTTTGCTTTTTGTTTTTTGTTGAGACGGGAGCTTAGACGGTGCAATTACATGTGTGTGTATATGTGTGTGTGTGTGTGTGTGTGCACATGTGTTTGTGTAGAGGGCTGTGGCATGGCCATGTGTTTAAGCGTGGTGTGTGTTTAAGCTTGGCTAAGGTATATCATAAAAACTAACTGCCGCGTATTACATATTATTATTTAATTAAATTGTTTATGTATTCAGTTGATATCGCTTTTTGTTTTGTTTTTATACTTAGGCACAATACATTTATTTTGTTTTGTTTATATATTTCACAAGCTGCAATTGTATTTTGTTTTTTTTTTTTTTTTTTTACTAAATATCTTGTATGTCTTACGAACTAATTTCTACGCATAAAAACTTGTGTAGTTGTCGGTCTGCATGTGTGTGTTGATTTGTTTTTAATTATTATTATAATTATATTTTATTGAAATAATTTTGTATCGATTTGCAAAATTTTCTCTACAATTTATAAAAAATGCAGCCACTTGGCAAATATTTAAAGCTTTTACTTAAATTGCATGCGCAAAACAAATGTTCATAAAATATTTCGTTATCGAAAAAAAATTAAATATATAAATTATATATTGAATGTTGCATTTTCTTATTGTTTATGGCTATTTTGTAGTTGGCATTTCTCATATAGTTTGCTTCATAGGTAACAATTTCCATTTACTTTGCGTGTGTAAAATCTTTACAAATATTGCTTTTCATTTTTGCCACTTTTGCGGGTAACAATTAAAAAGAGAAGCCATCAATTCATCAAATGCTAGCTCACTTAACTTAAAGAGAAAAGGCATTGGTTTATGTTTCGCTACAATACAAAAACAAAAACACTTTGAGACACTTCTCCTCCTAGACAGTACTCACAAAATACAAAATATATATATACGCACTTTACAAATTGTTTGATTTCTTTTTTTTTCTATTTACTCTTTTTTTTACACGCTGTTGTTTTTGTTTTGACTTTAACAAAATATGCGCTACGTTTACTACGAATGCTACAAAGTAGACAACAATATTTGTATTTTTTTTTTTTTTTTTTTTTTTTGGGTTTTCTTTTGCGTTTGCTTTAGTTTTAATAATTTGCCTTTGTTGCTACTGGTTTTTGCTTAGTTAATTTATGACTTTAGTTTAACTCGCTTCAGATTAACTTTCCGCGGGCTGGTTGGTTGTAAACTGCGTAATGCCATCGCTTTCCATTGACTCGAGAACATCAGCCACATAGGCGGCGACGTCAGTGTGGCTATTCTCGCCTCTCCGTATGAATGGCATCTGCAGCAGTCGGCTATATTTGGGTCTGTCGCTCTCCTTCTTGATTAGGCTGTGAACATTAATTGGAATAAGTAATCGGACAATCTGCTGGGTATATTCAACTCTTACCAAGTGTTAACGAACTCTACAAACTCCATTGAGAATTCCATGCCATTGTAGGATGTATGCAAACGCGGCGGATCACCCTGCACAACCTACAAGAAATATGGATTATAATATCTATTGATAAACCTTTTCCAATGACGTCCAAGTACCTGACACAACTGCTCAAACACAGAATCCCACTTACGATAGGGGAAATTGCCTGTGGCCACCTCCATTAATGTTATACCCAGAGACCAAACATCGCTTCGCACATCGTAGCCCTTGGCCCGCTCCGGATCAATGCGTTCCGGCTGTAAAGCACACATATTCAGAGCTGATAAAGAAGATTAAGTACTGATTGCAAACCTACCGCCATGTACGGCCTGCAGCCCGCGTCCTTGGTCTTGGCTATCGAATCGACTAGCTGCCCAGAGATGCCAAAATCACACAGTTTAATATCGCCCCGACGATGCAACAGAATATTGCTCGGCTTAACATCACGATGTATTATCTTGAGCTCCTCCTTTAAATAGTTTAGGGCATTGACTGTGGCCACCGTGATCTTGGCCAATATGGATTCAGGTATATGTCGCTGCTTCTTCTCGAATATATACTTGTAGAACTTATCCAACGATGTGTCCATTAACTCCATGCATATCCAGCAGTCGCCCTCCTTGAAGAGTGCCCCATAGAATTGCACTATGTAGATGCATTCATTTGACTTCATAACCACCTCCAAGTCCATGAGTAGCTGTTTCTGCTCCTTTTCATCTACCGTAGACCGTATGCGCTTCACAGCCATTACCTTGTCCAGTTTTTTGAATACCATTTTATTTACAGCACCAAATGCGCCGCGTCCAATCTCTCCCAAATCCTCTAGATCATCCGATGTGAATTGATGCGTATTAGCGGCACCTTCGCCAAACTGTAGCTTGCCGCAGGCCTGCTGCCTAATCCGCTCCCGGTGACGATCTGTGGCAGTGCTGCTACCAATGCCGCTGGTGCTGCTAGTGCTGTTGCTGTGGCTGCTGCAGCTTGGTACCGGCGCCGCTGGCCCAAAGCTGGGCTGGCTGCTAAACCGCATAGCCACATTATTTTGCTGCGACGAGGAACTGGAGCCAGACGACGTAGAACCCGACGACGTAGACGACGTTGACGAAGGCGGATGGCGTATGCTCAACTGGTTCAGATTAAGCTGGTCAGGCGGTATACGGGAACGGCTAGGCCCAGCTATCATTGTGATAAGGTGTGGAAAATTGGTTATTTATGATCTACGGCTTATCAACTGCATTGTGCCCAACCAATGCGTCAGTGCTGTGTTCATACGCGTGTGTGCGTGTATGTAACAGCGAATATACATATGAGTCGTGAGTTTGTGTGAGTATTCGTGTGCGTGGGCAGTGTTAAGCAAAAATATTACTCACTTGCAAACAAATTTTTGGGCCTTTCTGCCATTGTGTATGCCTGGCGCTAAATCCGATAGCAGTTTTATTATGAACGTCGCTTTATTGACGTCGTTTTCTTCTTTTCAGGTGGGCGCCGCGCCCCAAATACACGTCGCTCAAAAGGGGGCGCCGAAAATATTTTCGCAGCGAAAACTACTGGCAAAACATATACTACACCATAACCGCTCGCCGCACACTTTATAGGTGGTCACACTTAAGTGCACAGCTCAATTATTTATTTAATTCTCGAGTGCACATCTATGCGCCTTGCATTTTCACACTTTCGTTTTACATAAAAATAGACTAAAAAACATTAAAAAGACAGCAATGCAACGAAATATGCAATGTGACCACAAGTAACAAAACTGAAATCACTATCGATAAATACTGAAAGAATCAAAAACACAATTTAGCAGAACAGATGTACAGCCACATTCTGTAGTGATGTCCATAGTTCTGTTAAATTTAAAAAAAGCTCAAAATATAATTAAAAACTGAGCTATTACCCAACAAATCAATTCTATTTTGTATTCTAAAATGCTTTAAATGGAAGTAATTTAAAATTCTAGCGAAATAAAATAACATTTTATCTTTGAGCTATTAATATTTTGAATGCTGTTAATAACAGTACTGCTAGCTATTAAATTTAAGAGCAATGTTAAAACAATAAACAAATAATTTCTAGTTAAAAAAAAAAAACTTACGTAAATAAAAAAGTTATGTCTGGCACCGCAGCCCGAAGCACCTACAAGCTCTTTGTGGGAAATTTGCCCTGGACCATAAGCAGCAAGGAGCTGCGTTCGTACTTCTCCCGCTTCGGCCATGTGGCTAACGCAGAGGTGGTATTTGACAAGCAACTGGGTCTGTCCAAGTACTATGGCTTCGTGATATTCAGCCAAAGAGACGCCTACAACAGCGCCAGCAACCAGAATACACATCTTCTCGATGGACGTGTACTCAACGTCCAACGCGCCAACGAGAACGCATAGCTTTAAGTGAAGTAACGCATTGTTATGATAAATATACAAACAATTTTATTGTTTTTATACGATGTCTTAACGCAAATATTTGGAGTAGTTGGAACCAACAGCACGTCCAACATTGGCCAGGCCCAATTCACTAATCCGCAGCGAGAGGTCGCTTTTGATGCGCTCCACGACTTCGGGCCCTTCGTACACGAGAGCTGTATAGATCTGGACGAACGAGGCACCAGCCTCGATCTTTTCGAACGCATCATTTCCAGAGGCCACACCACCCACTCCAATGATGGGAATACTACCTTTGGTTAACGAGTAGACTTGAGCAATCATCTTGGTGGAGCGCTCACGTAGCGGTTCGCCACTCAAGCCGCCCGCCTCGTTAGCCAATGAAATATCGTTGATATTGTCTCGGGAGAGCGTGGTATTGGAGACAATTAAACCATCGACGCGACATTTCTTGTTGTTGATGACGGAGATTATGTCAATCAGCTGACGGTGTTCGAGATCAGGTGACAGCTTCAACAGTATGGGCACATTTGGGTTGACCTTTAGTTTGCCGCGGGCTGCATTTACTGCTTCCAGCAGTTCTGTGAGCTCCTTTTTACTCTGCATTTCCCGCAGTCCTTTCGTATTAGGACTGCTGACATTGATGACCAGATAATCGGCGACGGGCCCAAAGGTACGCACGCCTTTCACGTAGTCGCCAATTGGGGTCATCGTGTCGCGGTTTCTGCCCAAATTTACTCCCACAATAGCATTAAAATCTTCGCGCTGACGAAGATCCCTCAAGCGCTTCAACACCACGTCATGGCCCTCACTATTGAAACCATAGCGATTGATTATGGCCCTGTCATCAACTAAACGAAACACGCGCGGCTTTGGATTGCCACTCTGGGCCAAAGGCGTCACGCTTCCCACCTCAATGAAGCCGAAACCCAAATCCTTTAGTCCCATTATGGCCTCGGCGTTTTTATCGAAGCCGGCTGCAATGCCAATTGGGTTGCTAATGAGGCGACCAAAGAAGGAGCAGTGCAAATTTAGATCATCTGTGTAATCGGAGGCAGGGTAGAGGCGGTGCTTGCAGGCCCACACCGCCAAGTTGTGACTTGTTTCAGCGGGCAGAATACGAGCAACGGGCATGACAAATGAGCGGTAAAAATTATCCTGATTATTATAGGCTGTTATGCCCATGAACAGGGCTGCGGCACCTGCTGTTACAATGCCTAACGATCGTAGGCGACTCTGGAATTTTAATAATTTGTTCAATATTTAATTTAAGATCTCTAAATTTTTAAGCTTACAAATTTCCGCGTTGCTTGCACCATGTTTAAGAACGATAAGAACTGAAATATTAATATTGTACTCTTGTTAACAGTAGTTAACAGGTGCTTGCCCTGTTGAAACAATTGTGTGGTTTGGATTTATAGAAATAAAATCAATTTTTTTAAGAACAATTTTCTGTGTGTTCGATGTGTTTGAATTCCTGTGTATGTGTATAAGTAGATATATAATTCCCTACATACACATGTATATGTAAATTGATCTGGACCTACATACATATGTACATCATGGCTCCGCTTCCGTTAACAGCTGAGCTACTTTGAACTAGCTATGAACGGAACTAGTTAACTCCAAGGGTGAGTCAGCCTTGGCTTTACCGTTTTGTTTTTGCATCTCTGGACCAATAGCAAGTGCACATATGCGACAAAAATAGATAACAACAATACTAAATAATAACATGAAAGGTGGCACATTTCGAAACACGCAATGGGATCCCACGCTTCTAACATCACAGATTGTGTCCATGCAGTGCTGCGTGTACTTCACACTTGGCCTGCTCGTCTTTATAGCCAACAAGTTGTCTGGCGACAATTATACATTGGATCATCTATTCGAATACCATGTGAGTGCTATATTAATTGATGTGCGTTGCTTTTCTTTAATGCGCTTTTCCCCCCAGGAAATACATATATATGATCTGGGTGGGCGGCTGGTTATCTGCGCATTTGTCTTGAACGCTTTTGTGGCCTCCTTGGCGCTCTGGTGCATTGTGCGTCGGGCAAAGCTGTGCCTCGACTTCAGGTAGCTATCAGTCATACAAACTCCCTGTCTTTCGCTCTATCACTCTGTTGGTTTTCATTGTACTCTTTCACTCTCCCACAGTTGCACGTTCCATTTGCTGCATCTGATAATCTGCTGGTGGTACAACCGCTCCTTTCCAGCGAGCGCCTCATGGTGGCTGCTCAATGTAATTACAGCGACCATAATGTGCATTGGCGGCGAGTTTCTGTGCCTGCAAACCGAAATGAAAGAGATTCCCGTTGGCTACGCTGCGCTCAATCAAAAATCAGACGTTTGACTTGACCAACATATAGTAACGGTATCTCCAATGTGATTGTGATGCTAACTAAGCCACCAATTACTCTAAAATAAATGATACTTGTAATTTATTGTTAACATAGTTTAAGAATACAAACTATATATGTATGTAAATGTATGTATGTCTGAAATATCTATGGAAATATCTGATATATATAGGGCGCACCACGCTTCAGCTTCAGCTCCTTGGGTATCAACTGTGGCGGCATAAAGAACTTCAACTCCGCTGTTGCCGGCTCCCCGTCTGAGCTCTCGTTGTGCCCGAATAACTGCCAGATGGGTAGCTGATGCGGCACCAGATACCAATAGCTAAACATTACTCCAAACGAGATTATCAACGCGCCCAGCAGCAGCAGCGTCCAGCATTGCTCACGTTGTGACTTTTGCATTTTGCGCGTTCAACTGCCAGCACACCGATCGTTAAAAAATAAAAATAAATAAAATGGATTCCACACTCACATAAGCAAACACACCTTTAGCCAACAAGCAGACGCGTCCATTTAGCTACAAACCAACAGCAGCAGCAGCAGCCCCAGCAGCTGAAAGAAGGCAGCTCCTCATTTTGCAATGCAGCCCAGCAGATAATCAGGTTTTCCTAATCTAATCAAATTAGTGGCTAGACTCGGCTTCCAGCCCAACGATCTGGCGAGCTTTCGCTCAAATTTATGTTAATTGAAGAGCGGACGTAACGTGCGCCACCAGAAATTCTTTTATTTATGGAATCCGCGCACACACACCGCTGACAAATTGGAATTCCAAATGAACAAATGAAGAAAGAACAGCTGCGCATATGCGAATGCTCTACTCGTCGATTACCAGACGGATCATCATAATAAGTTGAAGCCAAGCAAGGCCAGTCAACTCTCCAGGGCTCTCTCTTTGTTGTTCTCTTATAGGGAAAGAGTCTCGAAGAGTTCATACCCTCGCAATTTTGTATACATTGCCTAAAACAATTTCTGATATTCTGAATAGTCGTGAAATTAATGACTATTCAACATTGCTGTAGACGCGACTGATGTTTATAACAAATGTTATCTAAATAATTACTTCTATAAATCAGTCGTCTACCAAGAGCACATTTAGTAGGTATCTCTGCTGTCGATCGATTCGTTGCAAACTCAACTACAAATTCATAATGCCCTCTCGCCAAGTGTATCAAAAACTTGAATTCCAGTTAACTCGCATAGATTCCAACTTCGTTACTTTTAGAACTTTTATTTTAAAGTATCGAATAAAACTCTCGGATTTTCCATTTGCTAAATTATTCAATTTATTTTTAGCAAACTTATTTTTTTTGTTTTTTTTTTGGTTTTAAATGATTTTTTCGTATTTCGTGATTTATATTTTTATACATATGTATATATGTATACGCATATATATATGTATAGATATATATATATAACTTGTAATAGTTATCTTTTCGTTATCTTTAAAATCATTGATGTTCAATGTTTCATCAATTGAAAATCGCTTATCATTTAAAGTTCTATGTTTTGTATTATCTTTATCGATTTCAATATTTGAAAGAGAAAAATATGCGAGAGGCTGCGTGTGTTGGGGAAAGGACACTAGTAATTCATAAATTGCCCCTTTTATATTAAATCCTTAATGTTGCTGGCTCACGTTGCCGTGTAGCTTTGCTCTAGCATATCTATGTATGTAAATAAATTTGTATTATTAATATTATTTGTTAATGAACCTATTTTTATGCGTGTGTTTGTTTGTTGTGTGTATGTTTTATAAACTACATTTCTTTCAGTGTTCATCTTTTGTGTAACGGTTGTGTTGTTTTTCCAGCATATTTCTATATATATGTTAAATATTATTTTTAAACAATTTATTTTATTTGTAATGCTTTTGCTATTGTTAATGTGTGTATGGGTGTGTTGTTGTATTGGCGTGATCATATGTGTTTATATGTGCTTGTGTGTGGGTGTGTGTGTGTGTGTATGTGTGTGTTGAGTGTTGCGCTGCGCACAGACAGTTTCTCTTTCACATTTGCTGCCCCTATATATATAGATATATATACATATCTGTATACATATATAGATGATACATATAATATGCAAATATAATTAAGTTGTTATATCGATCGGTTTATCAAAAGATTTTCGCATTGAGGCTCTGTTTCTTTTTCTGCTTCTGTTCCTGCGTCGACTTCTACTCCTCACTCCGGGCTCTTGTTTGTTAATCCTCTTCGCTGTAGTTGTATGTGTCGCTCCTATTATTTTGTTTGCATTTCTATTTGACGCTAGTCGGGATGATGTGGTCGCTGTGGATGCTGCCGGCCTCTATGGCTGACAAGCCTTGCTCATTGACCCCACCAGTCCGGCCCATTGTTTGAGTGAGAGCCACCACCGCCGCCGCCGCCATACGATCCGCCGTACGAGCCACCGCCGTAGGCGCCGCCGCCAGAGCTGCCACCTGCCACAACATAAACATTATCATAATATATGCAACAAGGTTGGATAATAATGTGCGCAGTTCACTCACCAAACTTACCATACGAGTTTCCATTGCTGCGATAGTTGCCACCACCACCACCGGCAGAACCACTGCTGCGACCGCCGCCACCACCGCCGCCGCTAGCACCGCCGCTGCGGCCGCCACCACCACCACCGCCAGAAGATGTACGATAATCGCGTGAGCCAAAGCCGCCGCCGTAACGTGCGCCGGCACCGCCACCACGACGCTTGGCGCCACCATGGCCGCGATCTGAGTTAAGCATCTCTTCGAGGAAGCCAGGTATCTCCTGCTTGGTCTCGATCAGCAGCTCCAGAAGGTCGGAGCAAATGTTGCGATTCTTATCATTGAAAAACGATGTGGCAACGCCGAGATTACCCATACGACCTGTGCGGCCAATACGATGCACATACTCTTCCACATCGGTAGGCAGGTCAAAGTTAATGACATGTGTCACATGCGGAATGTCCAGACCACGAGCCGCCACAGCAGTGGCAACGAGAATCGGGCAATCACCCGATCGGAAGCAGCGTAACGCCTCCTCACGCTCCTTTTGGGTGCGATCACCATGAATGCTGGTGACCGGATGATTGCACTGATAAAGGAACTCTTCCAGAGAATCGGCGCCCTTCTTTGTTTCCACAAAAATGAGCGTCAGATTATCCTTCGAGTACTCGGGCCCATCCCGTATCGATGACAACAGATCCAACAAATACGAACGTTTGTCTTGATCGTAGACCCACAATATGGTCTGTGTTATGTTCTCCGAGGTGGAGCCAACACGTCCCACGGCCAAGAAAATGTAATTGCTGAGAAAATCGCTGGCCAGCTCCTGGATTTGTTTGGGGAATGTGGCCGAGAACATCAATGTCTGTCGCTGGCCCGTCGGTGGCATGTTCAGCTGCTCGACAATGCGACGTATCTGAGGCTCAAAGCCCATGTCCAACATACGATCGGCTTCGTCCAGCACTAAGAAACGTATATTCTCCAATCCCACCTTGCCACGTGTTATCATATCCTCCAAGCGACCGGGTGTGGCCACAATCAAATGACACCCACGATCCAGTTCGCGCATCTGTTCGCTGGTGTTGTTGCCGCCATAAAGGACGGCGGGACGCATGCGCGAGCGATAGGCAAACTTTTTGGCCTCCTCAAAGATTTGGGTGGCCAGCTCACGGGTCGGCGCCAGCACCAGGCCCAGCGGATACTGCTTGCGTCGGTTGTATTGCCGATTGCTTTGCGGTGGCGCAGATAATCCGAGCTCGTACATTTGATTCAAAATCGGCACCAAAAAGGCGGCCGTCTTGCCAGAGCCGGTCTGCGCGCACGCCATCAGATCTCGTCCGCTGATTATAATTGGTATTGCGTATTTTTGCACCGGCGTCGGTTTATCATAACGCGCCAGATTCACATTGTTTCGTATGATCTCCGTCAGCTGCACATCATCGAACGATGTGATGTGCGGCGGCACATTCTGGCCCGTCGCCTCCACGGGTATATCCTCGTATTTGTCAAAATTGATGCCCGTGTTGCCCACACCGAAGAGTTCCTGCTCCAAGCGCTCGTCGCGTGGTCCCAGTTTTGTGTAATCGATGTTGCCCCCGCCGCTTCCGCCGCCTTCCTTCCAACGACTGTTGTTGTAGCCACCTCCGCCGCCGCCCCCGCGATTGCCGTAGCCTCTGTTGCCGCCACCACCGCCGCCGCCGCCGGGTGGACCACCTTCGTTGGAGCCCCCATCAAAACCAATTGGGCGCTCCGGCTCCTGCCAGCGATCATTGCGTGGCTGCTGAACCTCTTCAGATTGCTCGTTGAGGCCATTGCCTCCAGCTCCAGAGGAGCCACCACCACCTCCGCCTCCGCGATAAGATGGCCCGCGTCGATCCCCAAAGTTGCGTCCGCCTCCTCGATTCCAGTCACCGCCGCGGCGCGAGTCAAATTCACCTGCGAAAAAAACATTACAAGTTGATTAGTTTTTTATGAAGTTCTCTTCAATCCATTTGATGCTCCTGTATGGAAAAGGATAATTCGTACAATTCTAAAAATACCTGTTTAGACTTACCGTTATAATTATCTTCGTAGCGATTGCCACCACCGCGCCTACCACCGCCGCCGCCGCTTCCAAAACTTCCGTACTCGCCGCTCTGGCGATTGTAACCGCGATTTCCGCCGCGATCGCCTCTGCGATAGTCACCGCCGCGTTGCTGCTGCTCCCTTTGCGGAGCGGCACCTGAATCAAAGCCTTGACCCTGATTGTCTAAGTCCGCGTTGTTGTTGCCACCACCACCTCGAAGATGCGGGGGCACATAAACGCCACCAGTGACCGAATTAGTGGAAGTCTTGCTTGTTATGGGGCCGCTATAGTTAGCCGAGCCGCCATTCAAGTCCAGACCAGCAACCTAAAGAAATTATGATGAATAATTAGAATAGAATAAAATCAATCGAATTAATCTACCACAATATATATGAATATGTATATATTGTATATTCGTAATCAATATCAATGGGGAATGCAACTTTTCAGTATGGACGATTTTCTAAACGTTTAAAATAAACAAAAGCGTTGACTTTTTGTTTTAGCACTCACACACATACACGGGATCAAGTTCAACGAATTCCAAGCCGTTGCCAAAGAGAGAATTGTAATAACAAGTTTTCTCGTTTGAGCATAGACACGCACACACTCACACATATATACAAATCACAATCTCTCGCAATTCTATTGGTATTCCCGGTTAGCAACATGTATTTTTTTATGTGAAGCGCGACGCCTAGTGTCACACACACACACCGTTCAAACAGAGGCATACACAATAGTTGCGAAAAATAAGCGCAACTAGTTTGAGAGGCTTTGGCTGTGGCTTAGCAACAACAAAAACAATGGGAAGCCTCCTACACAGGCAAAATTCTACGTACGTACAACGTTTTCGTGGAATGAGTTGCAATGGAAACTATACAAATGTGGAACTTGTTTTCGCCATATAATCAGTTACAGGGTGCTATTGTCTACCGTATGGTAGAAGTCGCCCACAATGCACAGATTACATGACCGTCTGGCAACCCTGTTTACAAATATACTCAGCTTCCACATGAGTGTGTGAGAGAGAGCAATGCAAAGAGAACGCCGCAATCTCGCACTCACACATTTGTATGCACTGGTTTAGAATTGCGGCTACACATACACACACATTAGCAGAAAAACTCTCGCACGCATACATGTACATTTGCACAGCAATGAACATGTCAAATTGGAGGCAGCCTAAAAATTATACAAAGAAATTACACTAATGAAATGAACTTACAAGCACACACAAAAACATACACACGTAAATACATATGCGAGCCACTGCTCGTTGCAATATGTAAAAGCACACCGAATTCCACGGTCAAACGATTTGTATGTTATGAAATCAATAAAAAAAAATTTTTTTTGAACTCGACTGAATACTGTTCAATAATCGTGTGCAGACCGCATGAGCATCGCCGACTCTTTCACACATGCACACTCACACAAAGACACACTTTTAGCTGACACAGCTAACACACATACACACACACAAATACACCAGAGGTAAATCTACAATTTTTTCCATTATGTACCCTCCTTCGTTTGCACCAAACCACATTTTACATTCACATATACAAGTACAATACTTACTTGCTGCTCTAGACCTGTGCCATTTTGGTTAATAGCATTACTCATATTATCCTCCAATCACTTGCTTGTTTTTTCTTTCTTTCCGTTTAGGAAAATTTTGGAATTGTTCTCGATTTTGCGCACACTTGCAATTTCCAAAAAAAAATTAATTGTAAATTGTGTTTCTTTCTTTATGTATGTTTGTGTTGCACTTCGTGTCTATACGTTTTTCTTTCAGTTTTTTTTCCGACAACTTCTTACGTTCCACAAGCTACTACGTTCTTATGTGGAGAGAGCGAGGTTGTACTTTTTATAAGTTTCTTCGACCAATAAGAAGTTTTAATTTTTATATGCTTCACTAGGCCTACTTGTGCCTACTGACAATCACAAGCCAGATATTATGCTTGTTCTTAAAATGTATGGTTTTTGTACGCTTTCGCGTTTTTTCTGCTTTCAGACGCGTGTCTTATCCACACCAACGGCGAAAACGAGCCACACGGGAAAAATGGTGGAGAATTGGTGATGGGAGCGCGTGAGTCAGCGTTGTTACTTATCGTTATCGCAGTGTCCAGAGTTGATTATTACAGAGTTGCTTAGCAAAATGCGTTACCAGACTGTTGTTCACTTCACGATTTCCGCTTCACTTCACGATTGTGTAAATCGATAGTCATATCAAATCCTGGTAGCCGTTATATCTACCTCGTTCTATCTATTTATTATCGTTTCAAGCGTTTCTGTTCGCAGCTCGCCTCAAATTTGTTCGTTTTTGCGAAAACCTTCAACAACTTTAAATGCTATGATGGATGTCTTCGCTATGGTGGGGCTGATGTTGTTAGTTTCGAGAAATGCTTGCTTTGCAGTTGAAATTTTGTATGAATTATGCCAAAACTTGTTGTGTTATGTTCGTGTGTAGACTGTTTAATTTTTAGGCTTCGAAAATTTGAAGCTAAATTCAAGGAAGTATGCAGGGAACTATATAGTGATATTGGTTTTTATTATAATTTATGCACAAACTCATACAATTGGTACATATGTAAATAGATATATATTTTTGTTTCGGTTTTATGTGTATATATATACATATATATTTATATATATGTTTATATAGAATAAATGCTTTTGGTATTGGCTGTAGCTTTAGCTAAACTTTATATATATGTATACATATATTTTTAGGATCATGGCCAGGGAATGTTGCAAGTTGCATGCAGCTAACATTTCGACAATAAATATCAGTATTTGCATAATATTCATAAATCTATGTATTATATATATATTTCATATGAGTTTCAGCCCTTAAGTAGGCAGCGTTTGTAGAACTCACGATCGATCGCATCACTGGGTATATACGAGCTCCACTTGAAGATCAAGGCCAGCGTCTCGCTGGCTGTCAGATGATCTAGAGCGATGTTAAGGAAACAGTTCCATGTGTAGAAGAAATGCCGTGAGAGCTGTTCCTCTTCCACAGTGCTGACGCACTCGCAGTTGACACAGGTCAGGCGTCCACGTTGCAGTTCCACAAACTGCTCAAAGCAACGTGCCCAGGCGGCGCCATTCAATTGTCTGCCCACATCCTGCAACAGCTCCACGGAACCGTAGTTGAAAACAATGGGCACAACCTTGTCCAAATTGTGCTCGGCCAGATAGAACTTGGCCAGGACATCGAGCAGCGCCGGCATCGACTGCAGCACATCGAAGCACTTCAGCTGTTCGTTACGCGACCAAAAGTAACGTAGCAGCACGGCGCCCAGCTCATGGTACTGGCAGGCGTTGTGGAAGCGCAGAGGGAAGTTGCAATGGCTGCAGCGGACAATCTCCACGCCGGCATTCAATAGAGCCAATCCGTCAGCTATATAGTCTCGAATGGCATCATCCATTTCCCAGATGAGCTCCGGATTGAGATAGTTGAAGTACATCTCGTAGCAATTACGCTGCGCCTGCTCTGGACTGTCGCCATGCTCCATCATCACCTGGCCGAGCTTCGCCAGCAGCTGGATCAGCTCGCTGGCCGCATATTCATCGAAGACGGCGCGATAGCGCTCCACGCAATGGGTGCGACTGAATTTTGCGCCCTTGTGGATCAAGTACAGATTGTAGATGGTCTTCTCCTCCGGACTGATGTGTGGCGTTGCTGCTGGCTGTCGTTTGCGTCCGTTGCTGCTGCTGCGACATACAATCTCCTCATCCTCATCCTGCGCCTCGTAGCGTGCCTTGATGTCTTTAAAGGGCAGCGAGCGCTCACTGGCAGGGATTAGCTCGCGGACAAGCTGCTGCTGCTGCTCCTCGGCGAATATGTTGAACTTGTACTTGATGATGTTCTTGCCAAATTTGCCCGTAACCGTGAGCAGGGCATCCTTGAAGTGTCCCGACTTGGGCGGCTGCTTCAGATTATCGCAGAATGCATTCTCCAGCACATAAACGCCTTTGGGTGGCGCTGGACTCGCGACACCACCAACGCTATCTCCACTTCTAAAGCCAGACCCACCGCCAGCTGTGCTGAGGCTTCGCTCTGTTGTCGCCGAACTGCCGCCGGAGCTGTGCGTGTCCATGGCGCTGCCCGTGCACTGGGCAATGGCATCAAAGATCACGGATATATCATTGAGCAACTCATACTGTTGGCGCTCGATCAGTAGTTGCTTCAGCTGATTGAGCTGCTTCAGCTCGTAGTGCTCGCGCGCCTTGTCCGCAAAGTATTTCACGTGCTGGCGCAGCAGTCGGGCGCACTGCGGCAGCTTCGACTGCTGTATCAGGGTGAGGGCGTACGACTGCAGTGTCTGCAGCTGCACACTGTACAGCGAACCCGTCTGGGTAAAGACAAAGATATCAGTGCCGGCGACACGGCAGTCTACAATGCGCTCGAACTTGTTGCACCACAGCACCACCGACGAGTGACGCACATCGAAGATGTAGAGGCCCAGTTCGGTATAGCTCAGCAGAAAATTTTCGCCCAGGCGTTGCAGCTTGGCAAATTGCAGGTTCTGCGGCTGATAGTCCAGCAGTTCATCGTTGGCCTCCAGTGCATCCGCGTCGTCATCGCTGAAAGCATCCCCTTCGCTGGGCTTCAGGATCTGGGCAGGTGCGGTGGCCAGTGCGCTCTTGAACTGATGCGTCTGCACTACCTCGCCCTCGAAGTCCACTTCCCAGATGCGCGTGCCAGGACGTGCGCAATAAATGCGCGACGGCTGCACTGACTCGTGGGGCGATATAAAGAAGCAAGCGCCAAAGGCGCCATCCCGTGGACGGTTTCCAATCTACAAGCAGAAAAACCCAATTAGCTAAGGGCATGACTAACTTCCAGAACATTGTAGTTTACCTGCTTGTACTCTTCGTATTCGGTGTTGCATAGGATGCATTTGGTGTTGTTGGACACCAGGAGCAGAGATTCAAAGTCATCGATCTGAACAACGGGCGAATCCAGATACAATAGTGGATGCACGGACATATTAAACAGCAGGCTATGTCCAATGAAGGACGAGAGAAGTACCAGATTGACTTGGCCGCGTGTATCGCCATAGTAGAATTGCTTTTCATCCGGCGTCCAATGGATGCACGTCACCTGCACCGATTGATCGGTACTCAGGTGGGTGACAATCACTTGAGGTGCGGCTTGAGCGGATAGATTCACCGCATATACGCAGATCAGAGAGCGCTGAGTGGAAAAGGCCACATACTTGTTGTTGGCCGAGATGCTCAGGTGTGTGACCGGCCCATGCTTATTGGGGATCAGGTGCATAAACTTGCCGCCACGATTGAAGAAGTACAGAGAGCCAGAAGTGGCCCCAAAGATGATATAGTTGTCAGAGATATCAAAGCACGTATACTGTAGTTTAGAGTTTACAAGTACTGAGTTAGCGTGTTCTGTATAAAGTTACAACAAAATCGTTACCTTGATCCGATGGCTGTGCCTCAGCGGCTGTGACAAATGCTGTGAAAAATCAATAAAATTGGACAAACAGTAGGCGTCAGTCATTTTGAAGCTCGTTATTACTGGCTGACACAAGAGTATTCACATTGCTCGCACTCTCAACTGGCGAACTGCGCGGCTTATTTTTCACTTAATTTTAATGCATTTGTGGTGTTGTGGTGAAATAAAAAAAAAAAAACAAACAGGAATGCAACTTGTACAGATGTTAGCTCAGTGCTGCCAATGTGTTAGCTATAAGCTGTCTGGCAGCATGAACAAGTTGTTTACATCGCATAATTAACCGTCTGGCAGCTTGGCCATTCGCAGCTGTTTTTCTAATTTTGTGGCAAATATGTGAAAATTAATTTAAAACAAGCAAATAAATGCAATAATAAATAAAATATTGCTGCTGGAATTCATAGATAAATTAGTTATTCAACGCATTTTTATTGCTTTAAACAAGTGCGCGGAATCTCCGCCCCCATTTGCCTAACCAACCATGCTCGACGGCGCTGTCAACGAAACGTCAAAACAGTTCGTGGCCGTCGCGATATAGAAAAGTGCAAGCAAAAACGCTATGAGGAGTAAAAATACACACGCAAAACACCAAAAGTGATTAAAAACAGCAAAATTGATTTGCATATGTGAAACAAAGCAAAATGGTTGATAAAGAGCCAAAAACACCCGCGCCATCGCCCACAGAGGAAGGCCTGGCCGATATAGCAGCGGCGGCAGCAGCAGCGGCTGCGGGTCGTGTCGCCGACGATGGCACCGCTGCATCCAGCACGGGTACCGCTCAGGGCGGCATCACAAATGTGAAGGTTCTGATAATTGGCGCTGGCATGGCTGGCCTGTCCGCTGCCAATCATCTGTTGCAAAACGGCTGCGATGATTTTCTCATTGTGGAGGCGCGCGGTCGGGTGGGTGGCCGTATTGTGTCCATACCACTCGGCAACAATCAAAAGGTATTGCAGAGGCCATTATGTAAGAAGCAATATGTGTGTGTCGGCCGCAAAAGGGGCAACAGTACTGTGTGCGTGAAAGGAAGGGGGTGTATTGGTATTTTTGTCCACTTGCTGCTGTTGAGCAACGGTTTTTCTCTCCCCAAAGGGGAAGGGCACTCGAAATTACAAAATATAAAATTATAGATTTTTCCACAAGCTGGCGAAGAAACAGCTCATAACTAGAAATAAAATATTTGAATAATTAAAAAGATATAAAGAAAAGATATAAATGAATACGTAAATAGTTGAATAGGAATATTTAAATTAATTGTTTTTTATGTTTACTTGTTGTTGTTATTTTCTGGTCTGCTTAATTTATTGCCTTTCAAGTATGGTCTGCCTTATTGCGTATGGAATGTCCTTGTCCTTGTCGTTTGATTGTTGCTTTTATTGTTTTTATGTATTTTTTTTTTTTTTTTTTTTTTGCCGAGTCTTCCAGCTTCTACTTTCCAATTGTTATACAATTTAATGATTAGTAGATAAGATGTCTGAATTATGACGTTTCAGGGGGCGTTGCATTTAGCAACGAGTTAACAATCACGTAGACAGTAAGTTAGGGGAAAAAACAAAAAGTTAATTAAAATTTCTAAACAAAAATGCATTATTTTTAAACATAATCATATAGGTCAGTTCTTATCTAGCCTAACGGAAAGTAAATTGTATTTTATCTGTTAACTTATAATAATAAAGACAGTTGCCAGGAGAGGGAATAAATTCGACATTAGGGGTATTCAATACCATATGGTTTTCTATATTTCACAGTAATACGAGTTAGATTAGGGCTATTCGATATATTGTGTAACTTATTTTTATGCTTATGTTTAATTTAATTTTCGTGTATTTAATTGTAGTTTTATCAGATTACATTAGGGGTATTCAAATTACATTTTCCAGGTGGAGCTGGGCGCCAATTGGATTCACGGCGTGCTTGGCAACCCCATATTCGAAATAGCCGTGCATCATGGTCTAGTCAGCGTTGTGAACGTACCGAAGCCGCACAAAGTGGTGGCCACCACCGAGGATGGGCATCAAGTTCCTTTCAGTATACTGCAGGAGATCTACGAGGCGTACGTCTGCTTTCTACGCCGCTGTGATGAGTATTTCCTCTGCCAGTACAGCCCGCCGCCGGACATCAACAGCGTGGGGGAGCACATTAACTATGAGATTGAGATCTATCTCAGCTCGGTGCAAGATCCCAAAGAGAAGCGCTTGAAGCAATTGATATTCAATTGTCTGCTGAAGCGCGAGACCTGCATTACGGGCTGCCATAATATGAACGAGGTGGATTTGCTGGAGCTGGGTGAGCAGGCAAAAATAAGAGAGTTTTTATGCAGCAGTTTGAATGTTTTGTTATATCCCACTTACAGGTAGCTATACGGAACTGCAGGGCGGTAATATTGTGCTGCCCGCAGGCTACAGTTCTATACTGCGCCCGCTGAGCGCTCAGATACCCAAAGAGTCCATCTTGACCAAGTGTCCGGTGAAAAAGATACACTGGAAACGAAAAAAGACATTCACCGGCCTGGAGACCGTCGACGAGAATTCCGAAAATGAGGATTCCGATGATTCGCAAAAGACCGTAACGGAAGTGCCAACGACGGCTAGCAGCGCCATGCGCGGAGCCTCCGTAGAGTCGAATACCAGCAGCAATTGTGATATTGCGCCTGAGGGCGCAGTGCGCGTGGACTGCGAGAACGGACGCGTGTTCCATGCGTCGCATGTGATATGCACCATACCGCTGGGCGTGCTGAAGCAAACGCATCGAAGCCTGTTCGATCCGGAGCTGCCGCACTACAAACAGGAATCCATTGAGAATCTCATGTTTGGCACTGTGGACAAAATCTTTTTGGTCTACGAGCGACCGTTTCTCAGTGCGGCCGTATCGGAGGTGATGCTGCTCTGGGACGATGACAAGCAGGATGCTGTGAGCGAGGAAGAGAGCACTACAGAGGCTTATCTGAGCAAGAATTGGTACAAGAAGATTTACTCATTTGCCAAGATAACGGACACGCTGCTCTTGGGCTGGGTGTCGGGTCGGGAAGCGGAGTATATGGAAACGTTGTCGCATGAGGTCGTCGCTGACAAATGCACAGAAATTCTGCGCAATTTCCTGCAGGACCCCTACGTACCCAAACCCAAAATGTGTGTGTGGTAAGTAGATCTGCCCGAAATTCATTTCATTAAATAATGCTAATGATTGGTCTTACATTTAGTACCAGCTGGAAGTCACAAACGTATACAGGCGGCGCATACACCTCAATACCCGTGGGTGCTACCCAGGAGGATATTGAGAATCTGGCACAGCCTCTTTATGCAAACCCGCAGGCCACAAAGGTTCGTCGTGCCATAGTGATGCCAAAACTCCAATTAATTCTTTAATTCTTACCTATTTCCATTCAGCCTGCGATAGTGTTTGCCGGTGAGCACACGCATTCCAGCTTTTACTCCACCGTGCATGGCGCCTACTTGAGCGGTCGGACGGCGGCACAGTACTTGCTGGCTAATGACGAACCCGATGAGATCATCATGGAATCCGATGGTAGCGACTTGAGCGCATGGATGCAGGGCATCGCCTTGGACTAGACTGCGATCAACGAGCACCTTCTCGTCATAATTATTGTATTATAATTTCATGTTCAATTTTATTTACCGCTTTTACTTATCGCGATTTAGCTAGTGATATCACATTCAGTGTATTTATTCGTGTGTTTTTTCTGTTTAACTCCTCATTTAGCATTTCTTTAATTATACAAGATTAATTTATTGTTGAATTTTATTATCAAATAGCAGATTCCAGTCAGCATTCATTTTATTTATGCATTCATTTATGTGAACAGCTTCTAGAAATCCGCTTGTACAATATCAAGAAACTTAAACTGTATGACATATTTCAACGATTGGCTAATTAAGAGGTCGTTTCATCTATAAAAATAAAGTTAAACAATCTCTGTGCACGCCAAGCAGCTTTAAGTGTAATATTGTTAATCGTTAAACCAAACCCGTTTGTAAAATGTGCACAAAATTGATTCTAGCGTAAATGGTTTAGAGCATATGCCTATTTTTATAAATTCATATTAAATATAGTGAAAACTTTAGGGTACTAGAAAGAGTAAGTATCAACATTTTCGAACAAAGAGCTACTGCAAAAGTCAAAAAAATTGGTACCAAAAGACAAAAACAAAATCAAGAACATGTAAATTTTAATGTAACTATGTATTGTTAATGTTAACTATTTTGCTAACTAATTTATGCATTAGTTAAATTGATAAGAGAAGCAAAAAATGATATTAAAAGAAAACGATGTATGTATATTCAAAAGAGATCTACATATTTCTTTGTATTTATTAATAACTATTTCAAATTGTGCGCATAACGAGAATAAAACAACACGCTAAATTGTCCGAATTTGTTTGTATTTGCCCCCAAAAGCAGATGGCAGAGCCACACCTACATAAGTTCACTTTATCATAGCCCCTATGAATGCGCTTCTTGGCGTCTGCCGTCCATGTGCCTTCGATAGCTCAGTTGGTAGAGCGGTGGACTGTAGAACGGCAATTGCAAGAAATAGACATCCATAGGTCGCTGGTTCGACTCCGGCTCGAAGGATTCAATTTTTTTTTTTTTTTTTTTTTTTTTTTTTTTATGTTTTATAATGTATCAATGTAGGCATATGATTTTGGTTTCTGCCTCACAAATTTCATTACTTTCAAATAGATTTCATTCATTAGGACTACAAATTTAATAAATACAATTTTATTTTATTTTACGCGATACAAAAATTCACAAGTAACCAAAATTTTAGTGTACAAATAATTTAGAGGTAATTAATTGAATAATAAGAAATTATAAAATTAATATTAAAAAAAAAAAAAAAAAAAAAAAGAATTCTATAAAAAAGTAAATCCTTCGAGCCGGAGTCGAACCAGCGACCTATGGATGTCTATTTCTCGCAATTGCCGTTCTACAGTCCACCGCTCTACCAACTGAGCTATCGAAGGCATACATGTTGACTAGCCAAAGTCTTATATTAACACATGGTGTAAACGCAATTGCCACTTACGTACATTTTCAATTCATTTAAAATAATTGCGGTGCATGTAAATATATTAAAGTGCGCAGCAAAACAAAGTTAATTATAAAGTATTTATATTTTAACGAAAAGATACCTGTTTTACTCACGCTGCAGCGCTTTGGATTGAAACGCCCGTCGAAGTTAATGTATGTATCTCTATCTCTTTCCAGCTGCAAGCAAACAAAGCTGATTCAGGGAACACGCTTCTACTCCAAAGCTTTCCACATCGTGTGCTTGCGAGTGCGACGTCAGCGTCGCGTAATTCAGACAGAATTGCTTCCATACAGAACGAGATATTTAGCGTCGGCAGTTTGATTCTAGCCGCCGGCTGCAGAGGTTTAGTGCTGTTGACAGGTTCTATACCAGAGATACTTGAGCCATCAAAACGGCACAATTGTGCTATACCGTTTATAAAACTTACAATTTCGCCAACTGGTTAACAGCCAACAATTTTCAAAAACTTCTACAAAGACCACCAACTACACGAATCGAACTCAGAATGGCGTACCACAAGCCCGAAGCCAAGACTGTGCAGGACCTGAAAGATATGGCCCACAAGCTGCGTATTCATTCCATCAATGCGACGGAGGCCTCTAAGTCTGGGTAAGCATTTGACAATCACCTGAGGAATAGTTGTGCACCTTGCTCATTGGAACGCCGCGCAAGTTGCAAAGGTGACCCCGGCTTTAAGGCTGTCAGGCCACGTGTTTTGCCCAATGCAACGCCGTTCTAAAAAACTCACGTTTTGGTGTGCACATTCTCCTACATAAGCCTGATTGTTCGTGTGGGGTTGTGTTGCTATTTAAATTATTGGAGATAAGCTGCGTTCATTTATTTTGCGTTTGATTACAAAGTTCTTGATTAACCTTCCTTAACCTTCACAACTACACACTTCACAAACATCGCTTATGGGTTAGTCAATTTTAAGCGTATCCAGTTTGTACGCTCTTATACGCACATGTTTGTATGGCTGTGTATGAATGTGTAAATAAAAGCGTGCGTGAGCCGCTGCCGCTTCAAACTTATTTGAGTGCTTGAAAGCTTTTAGAATTTTCCGACCAGTTGGCAACGCTTTACAACAATAATAATAATGATAAAAACAAAAACCATATAAACATAGTTGTTAATGCCTCTTAATTTGCTAGGAGATCTGGCGTATTTATGACCTTACTGCAATTCAACTAAATGCACGATAAGCAGCGCGAGTTTATCATAAAATACTTTCAATGGATTTTAGCTGTTGCCGTTTGTTATCGCATCTTAGTTTTCCACTTAACTGATTAGCTACACTCTAATATGTATATGTGTGCATAGAATATATGTGTATGTATGTGTGTATACTTGCGACCTTTCTGTTTCTCCCCTCGCTTAACAGATAACCTACAGTTGTTCGGCTCGTCAGCTAAAGAAATGATCGATTCCACGTTATATAGAGGTGACCGGCTCACAAATATTCTACATAACCTTCATTAGTTCTTTACTCATCAGAGGACATCGCTAAGGGCTTTTTTGTACTACGTCCATGTGATGTACAAACACTTGTATCTGTGCACACAGATCTATTTCTGCAAAGCGTGCAAAATCGACCAACCGGTTTCCAATGCCCAAATGTATACAAAAATGTGTCTGCGATAAGATCTATTTATATTAACACACACATACATACATGTGTATACGATTCCATAGAAAAACATCCATTCTTATGTATGTATGTTGTGTGGTAGGTAAGACGAGCCTCCATTTTGGTTTTGGAGTATTCACAGCATATCAAATTTATTTACTCACATACACACATATATATGTATGTATGTATGTATGCATATACATAAACATTTGTACATATATATGAACAATTTCATGGACATGCACTTTATAAACTTCACAATAGTATCTAAAATGCGCTTGAAGCCATAGAAAAATACTTGCTCTCCATAGATGCCACAATAGCTTATTCCCAAAATTTTTTATATATTATACATATTTATTTTTATGTATAGGATATAAAATCTTATCAAGAACACTAATTGTTTAATAGTTCTTATCCTTTCTTTATTGGATTTGTATAGAGAGCTTGAGTTGGTTCTTTAGCATTTGAAAAACCTTTTGTATTAAAACCGTTATAAAACATAATAATATTAAAAAAAAAACTCTTAAGGTTTTAAACTAATCCCTGTTCAATGTTTTATTTTTCATTTTAGTCACCCGACCTCATGTAGTTCCTTGGCTGAGATCATGTCGGTTCTGTTCTTCCAGCAGATGCGTCTGAACATGAAACATCCACGTGATCCCTCCAGTGATCGTTTAGTCCTGTCCAAGGGACACGCTGGTCCAATTCTATATGCTGCCTGGGCAGAGGCTGGTCTCTTTCCCATAGAGGAACTGAAGAACTTGCGCAAAATCGACAGCGATCTGGAGGGACATCCGACTCCGCGTCTGAATTTCATAGATGTCGGCACCGGATCTCTGGGTCAGGGTGTGGCCATGGGCGCTGGCATGGCGTACGTTGGCAAGAATTATGACAAGGCCGACTATCGCACCTATGTGATTGTGGGCGATGGCGAATCGGCTGAGGGTTCCATCTGGGAATCTCTGCACTTTGCCTCCCACTACGAACTGGATAATCTCTGCGTGATCTTCGACGTGAACAGACTGGGTCAGTCGGAGCCCACCTCGCTGCAGCACAGGATGGACGTGTATCGGGAGCGCCTGGAAGCCTTTGGCTTCAATGCCCTGGTCGTGGATGGCCATGACGTAGAGGAGTTGTGCAAGGCCTTCCACTGTGCGTCCGTCACGAAGAACAAACCCACAGCCATCATCGCGAAGACGCTGAAGGGCAAGGACTTCCCGGATATTGAGGATTTGGACAACTGGCATGGCAAGGCATTGGGCGCTAAGGCGGCGTGCGTGATCAAGTCTCTGCAGAGCCAAATCGTGAACCCCAATGTCAAGCTGACACCCAAGAAGATGTGCAAGGGCAGTCTGGCGCCCGAGGTGGACATCACCAACATCAAGTTGTGCGCCCCGCCCAACTACAAGCTTGGCGATAAGGTGCCCACTCGTCTGGCCTATGGCACGGCCCTGGCCAAGGTGGCGGCCGACAATGATCGTGTGATCGCCCTGGATGGCGACACAAAGAACTCAACGTACTCCGATAGGCTTCGGAACGCCTATCCGGAGCGCTACATTGAGTGCTTCATTGCCGAACAGAATCTGGTGGGCGTGGCCATTGGCGCCACTTGCCGTCGGCGCACTGTGGCATTTGTTTCTACGTTTGCCACGTTCTTTACTCGCGCCTTCGATCAGATTCGCATGGGCGCCATCTCGCAGACGAACGTGAATTTTGTTGGCTCGCACTGTGGCTGCAGCATTGGCGAAGACGGACCCTCACAGATGGGTCTGGAGGATATTGCTATGTTCCGCTCCATACCCGGCAGCACCGTCTTCTATCCCTCGGATGCGGTGAGCACTGAACGCGCCGTCGAGCTGGCTGCTAATACAAAGGGAATTTGCTTCATCCGCACGTCGCGTCCCGAGACCTGTGTCATCTATAACAACGACGACACTTTCGCTATTGGACGCGGCCGTGTGGTGCGCCAGAAGCCGTCTGATGAGGTGCTCCTTATTGGTGCCGGTATTACGCTGGATGAGTGTATTAGCGCTGCTGAGCAGCTGGAGAAGGAATGCATCACGGCCCGTGTCATTGATCCATTCACCGTCAAGCCACTCGATGTGGAGCTGATTGTGGAGCAGGGCAAACAGTGCGGAGGACGTGTGGTTGTTGTTGAAGATCATTATCAGTAAGTGTAGTACCTATCATCTGCTCAAAGCTTTCCTTGCTAATATCATTTTCTTTCTACAGACAAGGCGGTTTGGGCGAAGCTGTGCTCAGTGCTCTGGCGGAGCATCGTAATTTCGTGGTGAAACATTTGTTTGTGCCCACCGTGCCGCGATCTGGCCCACCTGCCGTGCTGGTTGACATGTATGGCATCTCTGCTCGTCACATTGTGGCTGCCGTTAATGCAATCATTAAGAAGTAAGCACAGGCTGCTTCTCAACATTCACTTGTTTCTACATTTCTTACGATTTTTCATAATAAAGATTTTTCAATAATTATTAATTTAAATATAACCGTGTTTTAAATGCAGTGTGACCGTAAGCTGAAATCTTACCTAGTAATAGCGTCGCTATTGGATGGCAGCACCGTTATTTATTTTCAGTATATTTAAGGCAGTAGGCTTTTTTTTTAGGTGTGTAGCAGCATCATTACAGCGGCGATACAGTACAAATTGCTTACTCGTCTGCAGTGTGACCAGATGCTATGAGCAAAATAGCGTAGGTTTACCAATAAAATACCAAGCTGTTACCGTTTTTTTTTTTCGCAAAGAGCGGCAACACTTACAGCTACATTGTTGAAATTTACTGGCGCCCAAATTGTTGTGAGCAGCGTGATATTCCTCAGAAACACAACATTCATATTCATAAATGAGCAGCGAAAGTGAGGAGTACTACAGCGACGAGGACGATGTCGTTAGCAATACCACATCAGGTAAGCAAAATAGTTAAAATTGATTTGAATACACCAAAGAAAAATACAGAAAATCTTGTTTTCCACAAGGACGCTCAAGCCGTAGCAGCGTCAACGCTGGCCGTGGCGCAGCTACCAGTCGTCGCTATAGCGGCACTAGCAATGTGACTGTTGCAGATTCGGATTCAAATTCGAACTCTGACGATACGGACTTGGACCAGCCAAAAAGAAAGGGACAACTGGGTGGAGCACGCCGCAAAGCTGTTATTTACTCCGACAGCGATGAGGAGGATGAGTTGGATCAGCGTGCATTGTCGCCGCGCACGCGCATGAGCATTACGGGTGTGCGGCCAGACGATCTAAGTGATGGCTCCAGCGAGATCGATTACAGCGATGAGGAGAGGGAGCAGCAGCATTCGAAACATCAGCTATCGGATTTGCCTGAGCAGGAGACAGCCAATAGTAGTGGCAGTATACATGAAACGGATTCGACTTTCGATGAGGAAGTCGAGCGTGAACAGGCGCTTGCGGATCGCTATCGTCGGGCCACCGATACTGGCATGCCTTCGCCTCGTTACAGCACCCAATTTGTGAGCAGCATTGAGGAAACATTGCACTCGACCTTGTTTCCGGTTGCTCATCAACAGATACTGCCCAAGTCGCCCACCAACGACTCCTCCGGCAGCGATGTGCTGATATTGAGTAATAAGGAGACGCCCATTGAAATCTCCAGCAGCACCGATAACGACGACAGTTACAATAAGGAAAATGCGCCGCAGCCATCGACGTCTTCGTCGAATCGCAGATCGCGCAGCTTTTCTCCACGCACCAGTTCCGAAGCACCGAGAGTGCGATCAGGCAACAATTTGATACAGCCCACAATCAAGGCGGCCATTAAAAAGTCCCCATCTAGACGGGCAAGCGTCCAGGGTCAGCAGGTGTCGCGTGAATTCTATGACAAGGAGTTGCGGAAAATGTCCGAAATGGGCGTTCAGCTAAACGAGGCAGAGAAGCTGTACGAGAAGGTAGCTCACAAGCTGCCTGACAAGGGCACTCAGATTAAGAAGCGGATCGAAGCACTGCGTCAGGATATTGAAATCAAAAAGAAGTATCTAAATGGTCTCACCGTAATGAAGGACAAGCCACAAATAAAAGTCACCCAGCCGCGCACGTCCAATCCACGTCCACCGCAAAACGAGGCGCCCAACTGGGATCAGCTGTCTGCAGCCGTAAACCAAATACAGCCCACGCACACCGGCGCCAAAGGTTTGGCCACGTTCAATGCGATGAAGGCGCTCACAATAGATTCTCTCAAGGTACGTACAGCTCAGCATAGCTCTTTTCTTCTTTAGATGTTGCATGATGACCTCTGCTAGAATGGATATCTGAGACGCGTGCCTTGACTGTTGGCATCTGGGCACGAGTTACTGTGCGGGCACCTAACACTGACACGCGCTGATTAAAATCCTCACACACACCTCTGATTCAGCAGCAAAGCCTCTTCCTAGTTCCTAATTGAGCTAGACTCTCATGTACATCTTTATCTTTATTTGCTTTCAGGATTTGCATGGGTCGCTGAAAGGCTGTCCGGCAGAAAATGTGCTTGCTGACGATCCGAAGGGCTTGAAGGTGAAGCTGATGGATCATCAGAGGCATGCGCTCGCCTGGATGTTCTGGCGTGAGTCGCAGCGTCCACGAGGTGGCATTTTGGCCGATGACATGGGTCTAGGCAAGACGCTGACAATGATATCCCTGGTGCTTGCTTGTAAGAATAAGCAGGAGAGCGGCGCTGGCGCCGATTCTGCCAGCAGCGACGACGACGAAGACCTTGGCAAGAAGCGCAAGAGCATAGGCGGCTGGACATCCAAGGGCCGCAAAGATCGTAAGTGCTTTATAGTGTTTAGGGTGTCTAAGTATTATGTCTTAGCGTCTTTATATGCAAGAGTATGCCGGCAAGATTATTAAACGAGTTTTATCTTCGATTAACTCTTGTTCTAAACTACATTTCTGCTCTTTAGATTATAGGGGCGGCACCCTGGTGGTCTGCCCCGCGAGCTTGCTGCGCCAGTGGGAGGGCGAGGTGGCCTCCAAGCTGTCACGTCATAAACTAACGGTCTGCGTCCATCACGGCAACAATCGTGAGTCGAAGGGCAAACATCTACGCACCTACGACATCGTGGTAACCACATACAACATTGTTGCCCGGGAGCACAAAATGAATGGGGCATTGAATGGCGTCAAATGGCGTCGCATTATTTTGGATGAGGCGCATGTGGTGCGCAATCACAAGGCGCAGTCCTCGATAGCAGTCAGCGAGCTGCTTGGCAAATATCGCTGGGCCCTGACGGGCACTCCGATCCAGAACAAGGAGCTGGATGTCTATGCGCTGCTCAAGTTCTTGCGGTGTTCGCCCTTTGATGATCTGGCCACGTGGAAGAAATGGATCGATAACAAGAGCGCCGGCGGACAGGATCGGCTTAATCTGCTGATGAAGTCCATAATGTTAAGACGGACCAAGGCGCAGCTGCAGCTGGATGGCAAGCTGAGCAATTTGCCCAATAAGGAAGTTCGTTTGATTGAAATGCATCTCGATACGGATGAGATGAATGTCTATCAGAAGGTCATGGCCTTTTCGCAAACGCTGTTCGCACAGTTTCTGTTTCAGCGCGCCGAGAAGGATTCGGATGCCAATTTCATAAATGACGCACGCAAACCCACCTACAATCAGATCAAAGATCCAAATGGCGCCTACTATAAAATGCATGAGAAATTCTCGCGCATGGCTGGCCACAACAAGGAGGTGAAGTCACATGAGATTCTGGTGCTGCTGCTGCGCCTTCGACAGATATGCTGTCATCCTGGCCTCATAGACTCGGTAAATCTTGTGTTTTCAATCATGTGGTTCTGTGTGATTATCTTTGGTTTCCTATGCAGATGTTGGAAGAGGAGGGCACTGGCAAAATGGACGATGAGAGCGACAGCTATGCACCGGAAATCGATTTGCTGGCACAGCTCAACAAGATGACCATTAATGATAGCAGCAGCTCAACCGGATCGCGTCGTTCCAGCCAGGGCAGGCGCAGTGGCGACGATATGCGTATTGCCAAGGCCTCGCAGAATGTGCTGAAGCGCAGCAATCCGGTTTTCAACCTGAAGCGTCCATCGACCAAATTGCTGAAGGTGCTGGAGATACTGAAGACAAACGTGCTGAAGACCAAGGACAAAGCTATCGTTGTGTCCCAATGGACATCGGTATTGGACATTTTTCGTGATCTGCTGGAGAAGGAGAAGCTAAAGTCATTGTCGCTAAATGGCACCATTCCCGTCAAGAATCGTCAGGATATTGTTAACGATTTCAACGATCCAAACAACTCGAATCGCATACTATTGCTCTCTTTGACTGCTGGCGGTGTTGGACTCAATTTGATTGGTGCCAATCATTTGATATTGCTCGATCTGCACTGGAACCCACAGTTGGAGGCACAGGCTCAGGATCGCATCTACCGCGTTGGCCAAAAGAAAGATGTGATCATATACAAGATTGTATGCGTGGACACCGTCGAGCAGCGCATCAAAGCACTGCAGGATCGCAAGCTTGAGCTGGCCGATGGCGTGCTAACCGGCAAGGTCAGCACCAAGCTGACCATTGACGATCTCAAGGGTCTCTTTGGCATGTAAAGCGAATGCTGGGTATTATAAGGCATTCCAAAAACTGAAAATCCATAAAAGTATCGGCAAACGTTTTTATTTTGATTTACAGCGAAACGAATTTGGTTTATTCAATTGAAACTTTTATTTTTGAAGCATTTAAAATTGATTTATGATTTTTGCATTTAGGCCTAAGCTAAGATACAATTTGTGAGTTGCATTTAAATTTAAGTGTTTAATGTTTAATTATTTAGTTGTTTAATTGATTTACTTAGATGAAAGCAAATTCTTTTATTTAAGCAAATACAAAAGAAATGATTGAGAAATTCAACTACAATTTGAATAGCATAACTTTTTTGGTTCATGTCAATCTTAAGTAACACGCACACGCACACACAATCAAATACGCATATTATATTAATTTATATATATGTTTTGTAAAAACCTAACTTAACAAATTACTTAAAGTTAAAAAAAAAAGAAGAAAGGAATTATGTAATTGATAACTGCCTGCTTTCCTTTCCAACACGACAGTGCACAGCCCAAGGAAATGTAACATTTTGTTGAGATGGGTACAACTATTACTAGAAATAAAACAATAATAGAAATGTAAAATTTCGTCTTTAAAATTAGAGTAAATATTTTTTGCTGCAAGCTTTTGTAATCTCATATATCAAGTATTATGCACATATAATATTATTTATCCAAATGTTCTTCAAATCTATTAAACGGTGCTTCTTCTATGCTGTGGTGCCAGGACTTAGGACTAGGATATCATTAAGTTGTGTGTGTGATTGCTCGGATTAAGAAGTCTTGATTATTTAACAACGCTCTCAGATTATTATGCAAAAGTACAGTGAAAGTTGCCTAGAGCGAACATTATGAAAAGTTGCCTTATAGTCCTTCCTTTTTCAAATTTAATAAAATACATTAAAGAAAAATTGTTTTTTTTTTCTTATTAAGGTTATATACAAAAAAATTTACAACAAACATTTAAATTTGAATATTTCTATATATACGCTCATAACTGTCTTTCCAGTTTGCCGTGATTTCTTACCCGTTCGCCCTAGAGAGCTTTCACTATACTCTGTTTATATAATTTATATATGTATGTATTTGTTAATGATTTTGATTACCTTTGCTTCACACTTAAGTTGAGATCAAGTTGAATATATATTCTTTAGGCTGGAGTACCTCTGCTCTTACAGGGTATTACAGATTTCGCTATCATATTTGCATGCATGTCATAGCTTAAGTTAGAGCAAAACGATGTCTGTGTGTGTGTGTGTGTGTGGGTTTATCATATAATAATGAATATAATTATAAGTATTATTAATATTAATATTATTTTCATAGATCTATACCACGGAGGAGTTGTAGTCGAGTTCAGTTGAAAGATCGTCGCCCGGGCTCCAAGGTCAGCCAGTTGTTAATTAATTATCGCTAAAGTGTGGAAGAGTGGAAGAGAAATGGGCGAAATGTATTAGTTGAAACGTACAATCGTAAAAGGGAAATAAGCTCGAGGGGCCTGCCTGCTTAGCAATTAACTTAAAATTCAATATATGATTTTTAGTTTTTTGGTATGGCCGAGTCTTGGGGCATAAAACCATTTTTAATGGTAACGAGCGCCCTGTCGAATAATCCCATAATCCCAGCGGCGTGCCCATATGGGTGCAATGTCTCTTGCTCTGGCCCATAAAAGGCATTAAAATCATTGTAATGCCAAAGCACACAATCCTCGCCAGAGCTCACCTGGGCCAGCAGGACGAGAAGGTAAATGAGAACGCGAAGCAGCTCGTAAAACCAAATTTTATAGCAAAGCGAAGACGGAACAGGACGACGTCCAGGCTGCCCATGGCTTGGCTTCGCTTGGCTTATATCTGATTCCAGGCGCAGCTGCATTTATCTCCACTCTTCACTTTTTTTTTGCTTTTTGTTTTTTCTTACTTCTTTTATAATGCCAAATGTGATTTTTATGATGCACTTTAAGATAATGCCACAGCAGCAGCAGCCACAGCCGTATCAGCCATCAACTTTGACCACGGCTCATTTTCAATTGTCGCCGTTGAACTAATTGCAAATGAATGTCTGAATGAACATTGAAAACCACTCCAACTGCATCGAATGTCTGCACAAAAGAATAAGTACTATATGATCTATTGTGTGCTTTCTTGTTAGCGAATGCTTCTATTCTATTTAATTCTATTGATTTATATCAACTCCCCTTCTATATGGCCCTTTTCTTGAGCTGCCCGACAAGTACCAATTGAGTTATTAGTGCTTGGATACCCTTCATAGACTTGGGGTACCTAAGGTCATACGTATGGTTTATATTTTAATATACATATGTATATGAATATATATAACTTGGAAATAATATAAAATATTCACTAATTTAGAGCTAAATCTTAAATAAATATTTTATGTTTAAAGTTGTTTCTGAAACAATGAAAATATAATGAAGTTCACATGAAAATGATTAAGATAAGCGCAGCATTTTATACATTCATTAACATGTACTAGAAAACATGTTAATATATTATATACATATTTGCATATGAATAATTGGATTATACTTGATAGCGATTGGCTCAAACAAATAATTAATTTGGATAATATATCAAATGCCATATTTGTCCTTCTATCATCAGCTTCAGCTCTCAGTTTTCTTTATAGAGTATACTTCATTCGTTGTTTATTTCATAGGCAGTACTCGACACTCGTTCTGTTTATTTGCTCGACTCAACTTTTTACGATCGCCACAAAAATTTTCCACTGAAAACTGAGTAGCTGAACGAGTGCTGCAGGACGGGGCGGGGCAGGCGCGTTTTACTCGAGTCGCTGGTTTTGGTTCTGGGTTCGCCACTGGGCACTGCGTCTCCTCGGCAGCTACTCTCTCACATCATATACATATTGTTTATTTTTTAATAATGCGTGTCCACTAAAAACAAAACAAAACAAAAAACGGCGTAACGCGGCACCATAAAAACCGGAGAGCGCCCAACACGCAAACCAAACGAAAAAGGCGAACAACAATAAACACAAGCCGAATAATATTCTAGATGGGAGTGGAGGGCGGAGAGGGGTGTACGGGACGAAATTTGAGCAGCGTAAGCTGAAACTGAAACTTCGAAACTCGCTCGCAAAAACTATAACTTCTCTTCTGTTTGTATTTTGTTATTCTTAAGTTGTTTTTTTTTTTTTTTTTTTTTTTTTTTCATTTTTATTTTGATTTTTATGGCAAGCATTGCATTTATTATGGTCCGCCCCGACCTCGAGGACGGGGCCCCATGACGCTCGGCGTTGATGACTGAGGAGCAGGGCATTAAAAAATAAGGGATTTGCTGTTTGAGTTCGTTTTTTTTTCTTTTTTTTTTTTAATGACGACTCAACGGAAATTAGAAATCAGCGGAAATTGTGCGACAACACAAAAGCACAAAATACATACAAAATAATGTATGAGATTTATTGTTGCAGAGTAAATATATATATCTTAATTTAAGGATATGCTGCTTTATGTACTACGGGCTGATCTTCGCGCGATACAAAGTTGTGCAGCCTTAAAAGAGAAAATTAATGATAGATTAACAGAATTAACAAAAATGTTCCCATGGTATTATAATGAAGACATCAATCAATATCAATCAATTAGTTTGTTGATGCTTAAACTTCTAACTTGCTCCGGGCAAAAAGATGTGTATCAATCATTCAATCAGTCAGTCAGTCAGAGCAGTCAGCCTGTCACGAAACTGAATTACTAATATCATTTATCAGTCACTTCATCAGTCAATCAATCAGTCACTCAGTCAACTATTGTAATCAATTAATCATTTTGTACTGAGCAGTTAAATAAACAAAAAAATCTATAATTTAATCTAGCAAAATATTCAATCAATTCAATTAGTCAGTCAGTTAGGTGAAGATCGATCAATCAGTCTGTAAGTTTTTTGGAATTTTACCTATTATACCTATTCATCAATCAAGCAGTTAGTAGTAGCAGTTAGTGGTTAGATTAAATTAATTAGTTAGTCCATCACTGAATTATATTCTCAAGTATTTACCAAGATTATAATTAACTTTTTAGCATCAGTCAATCAATGTGATATTACGAAGTTAAAAAATCAGATATATATAGAGATAGAAAAAGATGGCAGTATATGTAGATTAATCTATATATTGTATAACGTATATATATATAAAGTTTTAAATATCCATGTCACATATTGTATATAGAAAATTATTAATGCCGCAGATTTTTAAGTGCTTATGCCGTCAAAGCCTTAACGATTTGTTGCCACATTGGCTGACAGCCAAGATCATTCAGTTGCATATATGTACCTATAGGTAGTATATATAATTAACTAAATTTTATTTTGTTGAGGCGACACATTCGTGAATGGATTGCGAGGGAAATGCTGAAAACAATTCAGAGATGAAGAAAATTGGCTTGGCACAAACAAACAAACACACACACACACACACACACTGGTATTCAACGAAAAGCGGAAAATGAAATGAAAATGGAAAACATTTCACGTTTTTATACGACGACCAGAAGGTGTGCGAAACGGTAACAAAATATCGTTAAATGGAAACTTATGCATTTATTGCGATTCCTGGGAGGAAATGCAGGTGAAGCGGCAGTCAAACGAATCGCTAGGATATCGGTCTCTCTCTCACTCTCTCTCTATGTGTGTATTGGTGAAACAAATGAAATGCAGCCAAGGAATTGGAGCTGCTTGGAGCTACTTTGCCTGAGGAGGGAGCCTGGGCAGCTCATAAAATTTTCGCATTGTTTGGCACTTTTTACGACCGCGCCGCATTTCCAACTGAATAATTGTTGTTGATTTTTGCTCAGTGGCCGATAAGTTTGATGTCCCAACTCTTTTCGCGAATTAAATGAATTCTGATGTTGGCTTAATGTTGATCCTTAATTTAGCAAAAGCTGCGAGCTATTGCGAAGCAAAACAAATTGGACTTGTTTTTGAGTCTATAAAAAATTAAAAGCGGAACCCAAGTCATCGAAGCTTTCGTTTAAGTAACGTAATATATAGATGAATATATAAAGATTTATAAAAATTGTGTAGAGTTTTGAGATGGATGCAATATAGATATATATTTTCTAATTTTAATTCATATTTATCATTTGCAATTTTTAAATTAACTAAACACAGATAATATAAACCAGCAAAATTTAAATTTTAATTCTATTTTCAATCATTTTCAATTCATTATTTATTCATTGAATACATTAAAGCTAACTTAGCTTGTAGTACTAAAAAAAGGCTAGATTTGACGGGAGTTCGCAGCATTTTGCAGCACTGACTTGAGTCGTTCGACTTTGTAGTTCGCAGTGCGAAATTTAATTGCAGCCAAAAGTGAGTTGCATAGCCCTCTGCCTAGGCTTACAGAAATACTTGGTCATGCTATATATGTATAAAAAGAAGGAGAAGAGGCATGCGACGAAGTAGCATAAGATGAGAACGAAAAAAAAGAAAATAAATAAAGAAGGAAAACCTCAACTATATAAGTTAAGAATAAAAAGAATATTTTCACGCAGCAGCCGCTGCTCTCGTGCGTTGCCAGTTTTATGATGCACTCGTAAAAACTCACGATGCGCCTTTGATGCGAAATGCCACCAGGAGAAGAGATGAGATGAGATGAGTCGTAGTCGTAGTCGTAGTTGTAGTCGAGTTGGAGTTGGCGTTTTAATGTGCCGAAAGGGCGCACAAACAATCGAAGGATAGCACGGAAACTGAACAGTTCTAGACAAGATTTAGATGCTGCGTTTTGTTGCAAAATGCGTATATTTTATTACCTTTCGACCAGACAGACATTGAAATATGCATTCTGAAGTGTTCGCTGGGCATCGTAAAATTTGTGTGTGCAAAAGTTTTGATGTGTGGCAGCAAACATTATGATATTTGTGGCAGCAAAATATAAATGCGTCGAGTGGTAACTGGGCATTGGGGAGCAGCTGGAGCCTGAGACTGAAAGAGAGAAATCAGAGATGAATCTGCTTTACCAAGGTTCTTCGTTTCTGTTTTCGCCTGACGCCACTTGAGTTTTTAATTAAAGCGAAAGAGCATTTGAAACAAAAGGCAACAAAATGTTGAAAGCATAATATAAACTAAAATGCCAGCCAGCATGGAAATTTAACACTTGCCCCCAAATTAAATGACAGCAACAACAACAACAACAACAACAATTGGCCAAGGCGAATTGCTTCAATTGTCAGCACAAAAGCAAGAGACGTGCGCACATCGAGTGAAGAGTGTGGAGGAGAGTGGAGGGGCGGGAGGGGGAGTGGGGCATGTGGCCCGAAGTGTGGCAGCCAAGAGGAATTGTTTCTGTGCGCTTTTCAGCTGCAGCAGCTTTTGTTGCCACGTTGCAGCCATCAGGCGAAATGATGAAAAAGCCATTGCATACTTTCGTGCGCAGACCGGAAATGCAAGCAGCAGCCGCCGGAAATGGAAATGAAAACTGCAAGCGGCAAGTGGAAGGCGGCAAGCGTGGCAGGCAACCAACTTAAATTGTAAACATAAAACTATGCTGCGAAATTGATTTGATTAAAGGCAGCACGCCAGCTCCTGCATGCCAAATAGGTTTCAAGAGAAAATATCCAAATATTTCCAGGCAAGTCGAGACTGAAATACTCTTTGCTGAACTTGCTGCTGGTGATGCAGTGAAATTTATTTTCTAATTTCGATTTGAAATACTCTGCGGATTCTATATAAATTCAATATACGTTTCCTTACTTTAAATTTCAATAAATTTAAGTAAATCTCATTTACCAAGAACTATAATGTATCATAAAAAAAATATGTTGTTTGTTTTAAGGAAAAGTAAGGCAAAATAAATTTGTATAGCAATCAAATAATTTTGTGTGTTAATATTAAATGCTATATCATATTAATATTCAATATCAATATTCAATAAGATTAAAATAAGAAGACAAGTCAGCTTAATTTTATTCAGTTGTCTACTTAATTTTAAAAATCTAAAATTTCTATACATAAAATTAAAATGTTCAGCCTTTTCGATTACTTTGCGTATCGGAGGCAACTGTACTTAAGTGTGAGCACATATAGCTATTAGGTTTATTGGATACTCCACCTCATAACAATTGAATTCCGCTTGGTTGGCATTTACTTACACAAAGAGCACAGCTGCTGCAGCTGCTGCCGCAGCGGCAGCAACATGGCGATACTGTTACGTGGCGGCTGCTGCTGCCGCAACGGCTGCGGCGGAGGTGGAGCTGACCAGATGCTGGCCATGATGATGACTGTGATGGTGATGATGATGCTGGTGATGGTAGGCGCCGTTGCTGCTGCTGTGCGCCGGCGGCGGTGTTGTGGGCGTGCCGGAACGCGAACGCTGCTCACGATGACCTTGCGCAGTGATCGTGGTCACGGTCGTGACCGGAGTGGGCGAGGCAGCTGATTGTGCGGTGCCATTGCTGCTGGCGGGACGCGACGATTGTTTCTGATGCGCATGCTGGGATGCTGGAATGCCGGCACTCGTTGGGCTGGGCGGCGTCCGGCTGAGGGCGAGCGGCTCGGGCGTCGGCGGCCGTATCTGTGTCAGCGGCAGGTGCGTAAAATGGGTGCCATAGCGCTCGATGCTCGGGTAGGTCAGGTACATGGGCCCTGCGCTCGTATGCAGGCCGATGGCCATGGGTGTGTAGTAGTTGTAATAGATTTGCGCTACAATTCGATTTATTTCTACACGCGCTGTGGAGACGAACAAAATGTCATATCAATAAATTATTGTGAAATATGGTCACCCTGGCGTCGTTAGATGGCGCCACACAATCACCAAATGCAGCTGCTGCTACTGCATTGGAAACAAGCTGATAAAGTTATTTCAGTGCGATTTGAAATATGTATGTAAAAATATATATGTGCATGTGTAAAGCTTATATGTATATACATACATATGCGTGCGCCCTCGCACGTAGACGAGTTTATTACTTATATCGTTAAATTTCGCTGGGTTTTCACACTTTTCAGCACATAACTTATAAACTATTGAAGCCATAACATTAACTATGCCCGGGCACTAAAAGTCTATGTCCCGGACCAAGGTACCCATACCCATACACACACACACCCACACACATCGCTGATCGCTGTGGCATGCACTTTATGTGCAACCTTCACACACACACACAGGCAGACGCTCACACATACACAATGAACCCATTCTGTTAAGCCCAACCCCCGTAAGAGGCAGAACCTTTGTTTGCCAGCTCCAGCCCCAGCCTCAACCCCCACATCGACTTATCTATGTGGCAAAAACTTTTCAAAATTTTACTGCTTGCTGCAACATCAAAATGCCAAGTTTTTACGATTACGTTTCTGCTGCTGCTGCTGCTGCTGCAATTTTACTTAATTTTAATGGGATTTTTTCTTCCGCCAACTGCAGAATGCATTAAACAGAGCCCAGGCAGGCACACGGGAATATTACGCACGAGTGTGCCACAGGCCAGGGGCCTGGCCCAAACTAAACGTCATACGTACATGCCGAGAGATGTACGTGGACTCTAGCCTAGCATTTATGTATTTGACCAAAGAACCTGGGTAACAACTAATACCCATACTAATGCCAGTGCGAAATAAAAAGTCGTAAACTCTGAACAAGCCCGTACATTAAAATTTGTGCAGGGCTGGGATTAATTAAGTGAGTGCATCTTGAACAGCAGGTCAAAGCTCTGTGAGAAAGCATTCGGGCAGCTGGGGAGGTAAAAGTTCGTTTATTTTTATCTATTGGACTCCGATTCTAACTCTCGACTGTTAAATTCATATTGCACAGATAAATTTAAATTAAAAGGTGACCCCATGCATGGCATGTTTATCAAACTTCAAATATAAAGGTGACCCCATTGATTTTGTGGCGTAATTCTGTAAGTGGGCGGCGCAGCCAGCATAACGTTTGAGGCTGCCACACTGTTCACAAAAATAATTGTGTATTTATAATTGTTAATTAATTTTCAAAAATTTACAATACAATTGCAATATGTATATTTATATATATACAAATTTTTAAATTGTGTAAATTACAGAGCCTAGGCCTAATTTTTAAAACTTTAAAGTTTTTAAATTTATTTGTTAGACAGTCTGGCAGGCCCCACTTAGTCACAAAATCAGGACATGTGGCAGCGCCAAATTAGTTGATCGCGCGTATTTCTATTAAAGTGTGCTATTATGTTTTGAGTTAAAAGTGGAAATAAGTTAAGGTAAGTTTTAGGAAATTGTAGTGTTTCGCCTTGTTAAGCTTCCCCGTGCCTCGCAGCCATTTTTAATCAGCACGTTTGCAGGCCACAAAACCTTGGCAATAACTTTACGCTTCACTGGGTTAGCAGGCGACAGCAGATGACAACAAGGAGCACCACCAGCAGCAGCTGGAACAACGGCAATCAGCTAAAGCTCGGTCAATTTAATGGAAGTAGCCATGTCCAGGCCACATTTATGACAAACTGGCTGCTTAGTATGAAGCCAGAAAGCAAAGCAGTCAAGGAGCTGCCTGCAGTCAGCACTAATATATCACGACTCGCTTTCTTTACACATACGCTACATATAAATACACTGAGAGAAATGTATGTCACTTGAGTGCAGTTTAGTAAGTAAATTATCAATGAATCCAGTAATTTAGAGCTACAATCTAAGACTTAGACTGACAAAACGGATCTTGCGCACATTTAAAAAATGTTTCTTATTGATTTGCAAGCATTCAAGCAATTCTCTGAGTGCTTAGATATATGTATATGTATATCTGATGTCTAGTACTAGTTGGGGCGTGCATGTTACTTGTCGAGCCGTAAAATGTCAGTAGTATGAGCACAAGTGCTGCATTGGCCCTGGCAGTTGACGCTGCACATTTTTTTACGACCCGCCCACAATATGAAGTCGTAAAGTTGAAATTTTTCGCTTCCTACTGCCGTTGCTGGTTGCTGTTGTTGTCGCTGTTTGTTGCTGCATTTCCTGATGTTGGCAACGCTTTTCTATAGTATTTAATAAGCATTGGCAAACAGAACCATGTCTTCCTCTTGATACTTATTATACCCTGAACCCATTGAAAATGGGAAATCAGGGTATAATGGTTTTGTTGAAATGTATGTAACAGGCAGAAGGAGGCGTGGCAGACCCCACAAAGTATATATATTCTTGATCAGGGTGACGAGCTGAGTTGATTTGGCCCTGTCCGTCTGTCTGTCTGTCCGTCTGTCCGTCTGTCCGTCTGTCCGTCTGTCCGTATGTTTGAACGCGTCGATTTCCGAAGATATAAGAGCTAGAGACTTCAAATTTTTTGTAAAATGTTCGTAATTACAGCGCGGATATCGAGTTTATCATTAAAATTCGATAACTCATCCCGATCTTTTTTTATCGATGAAAAACCTTATCGAAAACTAGTTATAAAATTATATCTTCTACACCTTTATTGCTAGAGTCTCCAAATTTTGAATGTATGCTTATATGCAATTTATACAATTTCGGTTTTTGTTAAAATTTACCCCCCACCTCTAAATTCACCCCCTCACCCTCACTTTTGTAAAACGCGTATTTCAAATACTAGAGACTTGTGCTTTGGCAATTACATGCATATCCATGTTATAATCATAATCTGAAAGTTTCATGAAGATCGTACGTCCATAAAAAAAGTTATTAAACAATTAAGTTCTCATAGTAAGCGCACACTGCAGCCCATGCGTGTTTATGCGTGGGTGCTTGTATGTGTATGTGTTTTGTGTATGTGTGTGTGTTTCTTGTGTAAGCTGAAAGACGCGAAAAATTATTGAAATAGATAGCACTCCAAGGGTTCAGGGGATCTCGTAGTCGAGCAGTCTCGACTAGAGCTTTCTTACTTGTTTTTGTTTTGCTCTACTGTTAAGCTAAAGGAATTTGGAGTATTCGATCCCGAAGGCAGGGTTAAAATACTTGCCACATTATGAGCTGCCTGTCTCTCTCTCTCTCTCTCTCTGTCTCGCTCTCGCAAAAAGTCTATTTTATGGGTTTACATAGCAAAGACAGGGCTTAAAAATATGACCGAAACAAGAATGAGAAATGTGTCATAAAACCTGCCGTAAGCTGACTCATTTGCCTAAATGGGCGTAAAGAATCATAAATAGTGTGAGCAAAAGCAACGAGCTGTGAGCAATGGGCTTACGAAAGGTCAGCCACGAATAGAGAGTTCAAATGTTGGGAAAAATAGAGAGTTATCTAGTATTAAAAATATGTTTAATAAACGTTTATCAAATGGCAATGGCATCAGTTTTGATAATGTTTAAAATTCTATAAACTCTTTTCACACAAATTAGCTTGATATGCTACCTATACAATTCTTATTGCTATGAACAATAGATATTAACAACTTTTCGTTTCTAAATCGCTTTTGCAATCTTGATGTATCCATCTTATAGCGTCAAGCCGTCAACTGTTCAAGCATAAACACTTTTAAGCTTTATAGCGCACACATTTACACGTCGCATTGCCTATTCGAAGTAAACCCCGGTCTGTCGTTCCCCTTAGTCTACACATCTACCTATGTTCATGGTAGACTCTGCTCCCGTCTGTTCATCCCACCTGGATGAACGTGTTTAGTGCCAGCAAACGATGCTGCAATATTATTGTAGCTACTACCTGGCAGCTTTCCCATGGAAATGCCATTTGGGAGACCGGAGACTGGGTAGGTGGGATTGGGATTGAGCTAAGCTGAAGCTGAAGCTGAAGCTGAAGCTGGAAGCCTTTCAGTGACGGTGTTGGCAATGTCGTAAATTGTTCGCATGCATTTTTCGGTTTAATGATGCATTTACGATGCCAGCAGCAGCGACTACAGCAGCAGCAACAAAAACAACAACAGCTTCAGCTCCCGCTCTGGAAGTGAAATGGTAGGACGTGTAACGGCTCTGATGAAATGGCAAACAACTTGAGAAAGCAATCGTTACAGTTTTTAATGTTATTCACAAAATCAAAATAATGCAGGTGATACACCTTCTATAAGCTACCTCGAAGCCCCTTCTTAATATATCCCTAGGGAACATCTCTCTTAATGCTGACCATTTACTTTTGTTTAAGGAAAATGTTTTTATTTTGTTTTTACATAGAATTATTTTGTTGTTGTTGTTCTTGTTCTTGTAACTTGGCATATGCATTATGAACTGCTTAAATCGATAACAATATTTATACATAGTTTGTTAAATTAATTTGTATATCGTTAGACATTATATAAACATATAGTATTTAGCAAGACTGAATATCTTAAGTTCCTGTATTTTTACATAGTATAAATATTGAAACTATTTAGGTATTTTAAGCTAATTCAAATTCTGTAATTCTATTAGCCAAGATCTTATTGAACTTTGGAACTCTATATATAGATTTATAAGTGTGTTCAATTAGGTGTAGCAAAGATCTAAAAAGTTCCATTTTAATTTAAAAAATAGGTTAACTAATAATTTAAAATAATTTTTAGATATAAAGTAAAGCTTACAAAACTTAAATAATCTAGAATTTGGATTAGGCTGGACCACATAAGCAAAGAAACTGAAATTCTCTATCGAGTTTATCTTAATAGAGCGAACTTGCTGTGTGCTTAGATCTTAACTATGGTGCTATAAAATTTAAAACTTCCCTTTTCTTTATATTTGATTATTTATTTCTATTTGACGTTGCTTATGGTGTGTGGTCCATCTAAACTCAGCTTAACTTAAGCTAACTAACTTAAAACAAACCTTGATGTTTGATCTTTGAACTAAAGCTAAACAACCGTTCGAATAAGCATTTACTAGCACATCTTAACTGTTAGAGTTGATCTGAGGATAGTTGAAAGAGCATTTAACAATCAGAGTTGACAAGAAGTTGCGTTGAGTAGATTGGTATGTTGATTGTAGAGTAGTTAGAGCAGCCGGACATCGTCATCATTTATAGGGTATGTTGATTGAAGAGTTTGAGTAGAGACATCGTTGTCAGGGTATGTTGATTGAAGAGTTTTGGTGGAGACATCATTGCCAGAGTAAGTTGATTGAAGAGTTTGACTGAAGACTTCATTGCCAGAGTATGTTGATTGAAGAGTTGTATATTTGGTTTGTTGATTGAAGACATTATCCAAGTAAAAGTTGCTCGCTCACATTATATTCGAATATATTTACAGTGGCTTTTCAATATTTATTTAATTATTTTTTTAGTTTAATTTTAAAGCCCAACTTTTTAGTTTCTTGCAACTCGCGCGCGTTTTGCAGAAGCTTTAAGCTAAATATTTAATATGTTTCTTATTTTTTTGTTTAATTTAAATTGAAGTTGACGAAAAATATAGATATTTATATAACTAGATAAAATGTAATTTCTGTTCAGATTTTTACTTGTGAATAAAATATTCAAATTGATTAATAAAACAATTATCATCCACATTGCCGCGTTGCGTTGCGTAGCTCACCCCCGTCATAAATATTTAAATTGTTTTGACGGGAGTATTCATTGACAACATATTGGCCTATCCAGATCGAAAGATATGTAGGTAATATGTTATAGTATATAGTTCATAAATCTTTTGGTTTTAGCTTAGTTTGTTAAGAAATAGTTTATATGGTTTATCTCTTTTGGCTTACCCTCTTCGATGCGACGCGAAGCCTCATCTATATCGGCACCAGCATCTTTTAATATCACATACATGAGCGGCATCAGCTCCCACGGATAACGAAATTTCTCTAACAGCTTCTGACAATAGTCTAGGAAAACATCCTGACCTGCAAATAAAACAAACAGAATCGATTTACAAATGAAATTCGATGACATTAGCTTAAAGCCCGAGTTCTCATGACACTCAAGCATCCGCTTGAAATTGAATACAAAGTTCGAAAGAGAAAGCCGTAAACAATTTGAATGAGACCCATTCGAAATATCAACATAAATAAATAAACGTAAATTGGAGACGGAGACCGAGACGAAGATGGAAAACGCAGCGTATACTCAATATCCATTGATATTCTCAATTTTCAGCTGCTCGAGCGCTTTTAAAAAAATGTTATTTACGATGTTCCCAATGATACCCTATTGAAACTGTCAGACGTGGCTATGTTGAATGTAAACATGGCGGTAAAAACGTAGGCACAAAATGAAATCCAATACAAACAATGTCTGAAGCGTTCCCATTGGCACTTTGGGCTGAGATCATCAGAGGGGAAAGTAGATCGGAAGATCTTGTTAACTCTTATCAGCATGCACTGTCTGAGCACGCAAAAACGTAGCTTTTGTATATTTTAATATATGGTTTGAGTCATGCATAAAATGACTTTTTTATTGTTGTTAGGTTGCTATGTAGAAGAAATAAATTCTTAGCTAAAAGGTGAGACGGCTAAGTCTGTTCAAGGCTTAACTCTTTCGTGTGCTTGGAAAAAGGCCTATTCAACCCCTAAAATAGATCCGATATATTTTTTACAATATTGATCATTTTACTACTTTAAAAACCAGGTATCTATCTTAATTTTGGAAGTTGTGTCTACGTCCAGGTGTTATTAATTATAAAGCTACTAGAGAGTAGAAGTTTCACAGAATAGGATATTCAAACAGTTTGCTAAAGAACGAAAGGTAATATTTATTATCGTATTTAAAAAATAATTGTTATGTTTTTAAAATAATAATTCTACAGATAGAATATTCAATCGAAAATATATGTATTTGTTTCAATGGTAAATTGAATGAGCTACGTCTATAAATGTGTTTCTCTAATTCGTCGCTTTACTTTCTGCAATTTCTAGTCCAATCTTCGTCAGCTGCTTCGGGTTTTAGTTGCGTTTCTTCTATACTCGCTATGTTCTCTTAATGCGCTGCCATTTTTCTTTTCTTTTTACCTACATAGCAGCAGCAACAGCAGCAGCACGAGCAACAACAATAATAGGAAGAAGACCAACAGCCACAACAACAACAACAGCTTGAACAAATGGCAGCTGCTGCGCTGCCGTCGTCGTCGTCATCGTTGCTGTCGTCGTCGGTAGTTTCCGTAGTAGGCGGAGCTTCATAGTCATTGGCCCGTTTTATTATGTTTCTCTCTCTTCTCCTTTTCGGCTTTGATGTGCCTGTTGTTGCTGTTGTTGCTTTTGTTATGTTGTATGCAACTGCTGCGCTGAGTAGTTGACGCTGTGTTGTTGTTGCTTCGTGTTAGTGTGGCGCACGTTTTGCATTGGTGAGCGAAGCGTCCGTGCATGTATGTGTGCGTGTGAAACGTGTTTTATACTTTGCGTGTATAGCTGTTGCTGCTGCTGCTCTTGCTGTTGTTTAGTTTACATCATTTGTGTTGTATACATGTGTACTTATGTATGAATGTATATATGCATGTGCACATTTCTGTATGTGTGTGTGTATGCGTGTATATAAAAAGCTTGCACGCACTGCTTGCTCTTGTTGTTGTTATCTATCATCATCGTTGTTGTTGTTGTTGTCATTGTACGCTGCCATTTTTAATTTAGTCATTAAGCCATTAGCCATTTCTGTTGTTGTTTTATTTACTTTTTTTTTTTTGTAGAAGCTATTGGCTTTATTTGCATTTTATGTCTAAAAATTATTTTATTAACCGCATATAAATTTAATAAATTGATTTATTGTTGCCGCAGCATAAAAAAAAATTGTTGATTGTCCAATTAGCTAGACCACTTTTATACAAGTTAAAAATATTTGAGAAAAAATTAGCTAAGCGCTTATTGGATTTGACATTTTAGGCGATGGAAAATTCGGTCTAAAATGTTAATGCTCTAAATAGATAAATATTAATAGTCAAAATTCAATGTTTAGCTTTTGAATGCTATATGAGATTAATAAATATATTATTCTCTTACTGTCTTTATTTTATGGAAACTGTTTAACTCTTAGTCGACCTACTTGTGTGAAAAATCAAGTGAATATATTTATCCCACATCGATGTCTGTTAAGGACATCTGAACCAATTATTTGTTACATCAGAGAGCATATTATTTTCATTTGAAGTGCATTTACTTGAAATGCGGGTTGCAGCCCGCAGATCCTTTTAGCCACGCCCAACTTATTGAAGCCAATTGATGCCACAACAAGAGTGCAGCTGCAACAGTAAGCGCCACACCCACTTGTGGGCGCACATTTACAGTTAGCCAGTAAACGATGCCATTAACGCGCATAAACGAGCTGCAACTCTGCGCAGCTATATACATATATATACATATACATATATATCTGCATTAAACTATATATAGCACATTTATACCTATATATATATATATATATATATATATATATATATATATATATATATATATATATATGGAAAGTATATGTGCATGTTTTCTATATAGTTGGTTGGCTCTGCTGGTATTATTACTTGTATTACTGTGCCAAGTGCAGCTTACTCTCAATTCGATGCTTGCTGCGCGCTCTTTCTTTCTCGTTCTCTCGCTCTCTCTCGCTCTTGTTCCGTTGGCTCTCCTACAGCCGAATCCTTTTTTGGTAGAATCCAGCATCGTTTTGCTCCTTCTTTTTTTTGTTGCTCCTTCGTACTCGTTTTTGTCGTCGTTTAAGTCGTTAGCAAAGTTTTTCATCGTCGTTTTTTGCGCCTTTTATGAGTTTGTATGCAACACGAAGCTGTTGCTGCTGCTGTTCGTGTTGCTGCAGCTGCTCCTGAAGCGCATCACCCGTAGAATCCTTTATATACAAAAGTTTGTGTCTCACTGTGTGTGTGTGTGTGCACATAGTCTTGTGCCAATTGCATGCATTACATTGCTCGGCCTCCTTTTTTATATTTTTATACATATACATACATTTTGTAAGACCCGCCTTTTTACTGACTTTGATAGGGGCTCCATTCTGCGCAGGTTGGCTAACTGCAGCACTTACATACACATATAGATTATATGTATATATGTATATAGATAATAACATAGTTTTTTAGACATCTTCATCTAATATCAAGATATGAACAGAGTATAGTAACTAATTTAAATCAATATAACGTTGGCGGAAGATAAGTTAAAATAAGGGCTAGAATTCCAATTTAAAGAATAATTTATAATATAATATGGCTATTTATATCTATGCAAATTGTAGAAATTGAAAATTGTATATTGGAATAATTTCTTAAAGTTAAATTTGAAAACCAAATACTAGAATAATTTTCATTTCTAGTCCGAAATTCAAATTGAGCAAGAATTCTAGTGCATACACAACGAGGCTAGCTTTTGCCGGAAGTATGTTTATAATTTTGCAAGCCGGTGGTAAAATTAACTTGAGCAGTAAAAAGCGACTAGCAAATATTTTGATAAAATTCTTTTTGTCTCAATGGTGAATTTACGGAAAATGCATGACTATGAGAAATAGGGACGTAAACCAACGAAGTGGCAATATCTGAGAATATCTGTAGATTTGACGCAGCATCCGGCTAGAGTCGGAGTCGGAGTCAGAGTCAGAGTCGGAGAACTCGCAGCCGGCAAAGTCGTAAAACGTAACAACAATAAAAAATAATAAATCGAAATATCCACAAAATGGCAACTGAAAATGTGCTGCATGCAAAGCAAAAAGGAGACGAATTGATGCAAAACAGTTCGCAGCGAGCGAGCAATGTGGCAAATGAAGCAAACGGTGGAATGTCTACCGAATCATAGAGAATATTTCGACTTGCTCTGGACTTGGGGCACACACGGAGACTCACACACACAGACACACACACACACGCACACACAAACAATCGAAATGAACTCAGCGCAGGGCATGTTGGAGCTGGGGAAAAGCCTTTTAATGAGGCTTGTGGCACAGCAGACACAGCAGGGAAAACTGATTAGGCGCCAAAGAATGGCACAGCGAAGGCAGTGGAGGCAGAGCGGACGTCGTGCTGTAAAATGATATTTGGCCATTGTTTGGCACTGTGTAGCTGGATATCTTACTATACATGAGCAATAGCTTTAAAGGGTTAGCTAGCTACCATTTGAAGTTCTCTAGTAGCCAGAAATTCACTCGTACCAAAATGTCATAACTCTGCTTAGTAATCTAGTATTTCATATCTGACTGATTGATTCCAAAAAGCTAATACTGCTGACTGATGGCTTGATTGATACAGAAATGTGAGGGAGAATGAGAGAAAGAACTAGGCTATTCAATGTATAGTCTGATTAGTCTTAATTTTATTAACTACTTACATGTTCTTGATTGACTGATTGACAAACTTCATCATTTGCTCAATCAACTCGTGTTTTAACAACATCAATCCTGGTTGGTCGTTCTTAATTATGGATTATCAATACTCTGTTTCATTGATTGATTGATTGAATCAACAAATTTATATATGTATAGTTTGAATGACTGATTGAATGATTGAATCCTAGTTATTCTTTTATTAAAATAAAAGAATGCGGCTAGACCTAAATGTTGACTGACAGATTGACAGGTTGCGAAATCGAGCTAATGATGAACTTAAAAATTATTGAAAGTCAATCAATCTGATCTATAATTTGCTATTAGTCCACTCTTTATTGAATTTAAGCATTTCAAGCTGAAAATATATATATTTATGCATTTCCAACTAGGATACATTCCGTTTCATCAGATTTCATTGGAGTATCTTCACTATATACTACAAAATCTAGTTAGAAATTTACACCTTTGTTAATCTAGTCTCAAATAAATCAAACTGTAGAGCACCGCACGCTCAGCAAGTTGCTATTAAAGTCAAGTTCTAGGAACTGTTCAGCTTTATAGTCAGTTTTATGCGAATGGTGTAAAGTCGGTTCGGCGTGCAGTTGGTCGTGGCGTTGGGTATCTGCTGGCTTTTCTATTTGGTATTCATTGGCTTGCACTAAATCTAGCAGCCACTAACGCTTAACATGGCTTTACCTTAACTTTACCTGAGTCCACAGCTCGTAGCTCGTAGCTCGTTTGCACCAAAGCACTGTGCCCCATTTCGGGGCATGCGTCGTCCCCCTCTTCAGGGACAGTCGTTGTGCATTCGTCAAGAAATGCAGTAAACGCTAATAAAACTGCATGTCGCTTGGAACGCTTTTTATGCTGGATTGGGCATAAGGATGTCACGCATCCTTGGCACCCGGAAGGCGGATGGCAAATGGCGGAAGTTGGCAATGCTTATCCTTTAGCTGCTTTTAGCCAAGTTAAGCTTGTTAAGCTTGGCACGAAAGCAGTTTTAATCTCAAAATTAAAACGTTTGTAATTTACCAGCAACTTTACGACTTATATAGTATAAAGAAAACTAAAAATAAAGGAAAATACAAAAATTTCACTGGCTTTTGTCTCTATATCTGCATTGGCTGCGCCGTTAACGTTTCTCCCTCTCTTTCACTCGCTCTCCGGCTCTTTGTCATTGTCATTTTCGTAATCGTCGTTGTCGACGTCGTCGTCATCTCCTTGTAGTCGTAATTCACTTGAACTTGTAAAATGCTCTTGGCTGCTATTCGTGCCAGCCATATTCACACACACATACACGTTATCCCTACCTGTCCCAACTCTCTAACCCCTCCTTTACTTCACATTCCCTCCCTTACTTCACATTTTTCTCTATTTTATTATCAAATATAACAAGCTTGTGCTGTCAATAATTATAAAAAAAGAATAATATTTTTAATTTTTATTTTTTTTATTTTTTATCATTTTAATTAGACTTGGTTGTACCCAGATTAGCTTAATATATATTTAGTGACTATTTGACAAGCTTTTATTGAGTTTGCTGCTAGCAGCAGCTGATTAACTTTTGTTGGGGTAACATTTTGTTTAAACTCTTCTATAGTTATCAATTTATAGGCTTAGGGCTTATCAACAGTGAAGGTTATATACAGCAAATTGCTTGTATAATATATATACTTTTTATATACTATATATAACTTTTAAATACAAAACTTAATTACATTATCCAAACAGGTTTTGTAAATAAAATAATAGTTGCTTTTTTATGGACTGATTTATTGTGAGTGGGAGAGAGAGGAGCAGAAAGATAGAGAGAGAGAGAGAGAGAGAGAGAGAGAGAGAGAGAGAGAGATAAAGAGAAAGATAATATGTGAGTGAAATTTTGCTTTTACAGGGTATTCTCCTAAATTCCTCTATTCTCTAATTTCTAGCTGCATGTGCTCACCATGTGTCAGGGATGCATTTTGTAATATATAAAACTATTTATATATATGTATTCATAAATGTATATAAATGTATATGTATTTATAGTTAAATGAATGTACATTTGATTTGCTCTTTGAATTTTGCAACTTTGTAAGACAACGTAATTTATATGTCCATATAGTATATAAGATTCTATATGGATTTTAGCATGTTGGTGCACAGAATACACTTGAAATATAAGTTGATTAAAACAAAAATGCTTTTGATCATAGGCAAATGCATATTGAGGCAATAAAAGATTGACTGGGAAAACAATGAATGGCCTTGAAAAAGAAGTTCCAGACTTATTTTAGTACGAGTTATCTGGTATATAACTAAATAAATCGTATTACACTAAATTAACTTAATCAAATGGTAATCTGCTTTAAATTAAGCTGCTTTCATAAATATTAGCCAGTTGGCATTCTAGTCTCAAGGTCGGCCATGAATACAATAGACGCTTAGCAAACAGCTTTGCACGCCTTCCCCTGTCAGTCGCCCTAAGCAAATGAGAACTCCAGATAGACGCTGACAGGGCAAACAATCCAGCTGCGTGTGTCTCTGTGTGTGTATGTATGTGTGTGTGTGTTCGTGTGTGTGTGGAAATAGCCATCATCATCTGAGACATTTGCCACTTGCCGGCGCTGGCAAACTGTTGCTAGCACAATTGCATGCATATATAAATATATATGTATATATACATATTTCTATTTGCAATCGATACACATAAAAAAAAGTATAAAATGAAAATGATTTCTTATTGAATTTTTGTTTTTGTTTTTTTTTTTTTTTTTTTTCAACTCAATATTTATATTTTTCAAAATTTGTAAAGAATATATTTGTCTATTATTTCCTCGATTTTCCCTTTCTGTGCAGGTTTTCATCTATTAATCACTCAGTTGACGTTATCCATTATCCATTAATACTTAAATGATTATTTTGTATTTATATAAAATCACTCAATATATATTATAAATGGTTTTTTATAATGCAAAGTCACCAAATCGTAGAGACAAATTGAACAAATGTATTATTTGTTTGTTTATATTTTAAAGTTCTATAATCAACTTATAGCTAAATTAGATATTAGCTGGAAAAATATTTCTCAGACCCCCTTATATTTGTATGTATAAGGTTACACGTTTTTTTCGGCCAGTGTATTTATATATATATATATACAGTGAATCAGTTATCAACTATTTAATATTGTAAAATGCATATAAAATTATATGCAACAAACATTGGCTATACCTTCATTCCGCACAGTGTATTCTGCTGCAGGCATTTTTTCGGCTCATCAATGATTAAGTCATAAAAATTACCTCAGATCTAGTGTTTGCCGAATGTAATCGCATATTTATAGTTACCAAATCAACCTTTGCATATTGAAATACTAGAATACATATTTCTTTTCGCTCAGTGTAATCTCATATATGTAGAGTATGCCCAGCCACTTGCAAGCTCTTTAGTTCTGTGCGATTTTCTTCAGCATGCGCGGGACTACGTCAACTGTTTATGGGTTACACGTGCCAGGCATGCCAACTTGCTTGGGTGTTGCATTACAAACATTAACAAATATACGCACGCACACAGCCAACACACACACACACGCACACATATAGATCATGTTTGGCAACTCTGTCGGCGCCTGATAAAATATCAAAGGCAAATCATAATAGTAATAACAATTTCATCTCAATCGAAATAAATAAATAAAATGCATATACGAGCAAAAATCTATATGAATTCTATGAATAAATTATATATGTGTATATAGTTAAAATGTATTTGTAATATTATTTTAGTTGCAGCCTAACCATAAACCTGTGCATTTTATTGCCTGCGCAGTCAATTTGCGTCAGTCGAATGTCAGGTGCCTAGTTTTCAGCAATAATCAACGCTAATATATACAATATAGTGAAACTTGTATTATATATATATGTATAAGGTAATAATACATGTAATTTATAAAAATATACATTTGAAATATAATACAAATTCTAGCAATATTTTTGCAATTCTTTTTTCCCTCTGCAAATGAATTGTGCACAAGTTTGTAGTTTCATATTACGCAATTAACAATAGTTTGCTAAAGTCAAACATTTGCTTCGGATGCAAAATGAACGACTTGGCGATGCCCTGTTTTAAGTCAAATATTATACATTTTGAGCTTGACAGGCTTTTGCTTAGCTAAGTCTTATTCGATATCTTAATTTTTAGTATTTATTTTAAATCATTTACAATGTATATATGCTTTGAAAATATTAGAGATATGAAGCAATATTTAATTTATTTTTGCATATTTGTTCTTTGAGCAATGTGGAATCTATAGAGGTGTTTATAGACTTTGGGAATTAACGCTGTCAATGTTTTCATTTCACACGAAACTATTGACTGGGCTTTCTAATTAGCCCCTCAGCATTGGTTGGAGAATTAAATAAAGGGTAATGTTTGCTGGCATCTGTAGCGAAGGCTACTTCTGCCATAAATAACGTCACAAATTGGCTTAGCATGGCGCAGAAATTGAAATTTATTTTTAAGCAAGAGCCCAGAAGTGTTTGGCCAACACTTCAATATAAATATAGAAATCCCACTTTGTCAAAGTTGCGGGGGAATGAGATTTTGGATGATATCGCTTGAAGTAAAATAATTAAGCATTGTTCTAATTTGGCAAGACATGTCTATCTCCCTCTCTCTCCTTCTCTCTCGCTCTCTGTGTGAGCTGTCGACAGACACGTCGATGAAATGCATTCTGCTTGACACCCGCCCAGTGTCTCATTGCCCTTACGGCCCCTGGCACTTGCTCAAACAGCTCACGATGCGCGAATTTCACTTTCAATTACACATGCGCCCTTATCACTTATCAGCCAGAAGATCAACAGTTGCACAAGGTTTTTCTGCCCTTTTATTGTGTGTGCATTTGCCGCAGCGCTTAGGGTCTTATCTATTTGTTACCAGAGTTGCCAGTTCGCCGACGATGCCGATGAGGCGCAGTTTTTGTAATGGACTTGTTATAGGCACGGTTGCCCTTTGAGTATACACCGTAAAAAAATTTGGGTGTCTCTTGGGTTCGTTTGCATTTATAGATTTTATTTCGCTTCTGTGAAATATAGAGATAGCAAAGCAGCGAAATGACATAGAAATAGAGTCTCAGAGAGATGACTGCTCAGAGAGATCTTCTTTCAGGATTTCTTCTACTCCTTTATTATCTTAAGTTAATAATTTATATAATTTTCTACCCATCCCCATTCGAATTTAGCAAATTAAAAATCTTTAGGAGCCTTTCATTTATTTATTTACTATCCTAAAGTTATTATATATGATTTTAAAGTTTCCTGAAAGCATGAAATTGATTTTTAGCTATTCGTCAGTTACATCCTTTTTTCGCTGTGATATTAAGATTTCTGTATAAGACATGGAGGTCCATTAAAAAAGCCAATCGGCAATTGGCAATCGGCAATTGGCAATTGGCTGCAGCTTAAGTGGCCCACGGGCAAAGCTAATGGGTTTGAGCCAGCTTCTAGCTACTGTTCGCTAACTAATTTCATACACGATTTCGATTGCCGGAGGCAAAAAGCAGCAGCCACAATTTAGATACGGCTCTATATGACGCAGTGAAGGCCAGAGACGGACAAAGACTTTAGCGGTAATTCGTCTTATAGACAGACGCCAAATGCTTGCTAGACTGTGCCATCGTAAAATGTTCCTTTGCGCTTTTTACGAGCGCCCCAAAATCGTTGACGCTGATGACGACGTTCAGCTTGTGCAACAACAACAACAACAACAACAACAATTGCTGCCACATATGTTTATTTGTGCAAAAGGTTTTCCTACATTTTGGCATCGCCTGAGTTTGACACTCATAAAATTAAGAATGAAAAGCACCAGAAATATACGTTGATTTGTATACCCAGTAAAGACGTTGTCAAAGGGGTATATAAACATTTTGTCGTGAGAAACAGAATAACCATGAAATAAAAAGAAATATTTTATAAATATAGATAACTAAATTAACGTTTATGCTTAGACATTCATAAAAATATAAATGAAAAGCACCGTAAATGTACGTTGATTTCTATACCCAGTATATGCCTAAGGGGTATATAAACGCATATAGATAAATGAAGTTAAGATTAATGAGTATGAAAAGCACCTAAAAGAAATCTTGATTTTAATAGATGATAATTTAAAGTATGGGAAAATTGTTTTTTGTTATGTTAAGAATTTTTTATATTTATATTTATAATTTATTTAAACTAGCCCATCAATACTAGTCCCTGTCATTAAAGATGTACAAATTTCGTAGTATTTCTTTAATAAAAAAAAATCTTTTTTAAAATAAACTTATTCATTATAGCGCATTTGCTAGTCGAGCATGCTCTTTATTCCTTTTGCTGCTTTTACTACTTTGTGTTTTGTCTTTTTGCTGTTCGTTCTTCTTTTTCGCAGTTTTTTCATTCTTTTTTATTGCCGCCCTTTACATTCGCGTTAATTGCTGTGACTGTGATATAAATCAGTTGATATGGCGTGCATTTGCGTCCTTTCAAAGGACACTGCTTCACTCTGTCAATTGATTTGTGGCCGCAACCCCACTCGATTCAACAGATTGGCTTTTGATCTGCGCTTTGGTTGAGCTCTTGCATCATATTATGTAAATTATTTATGCAGTCTTTGTGCCACAATTGATGCACGAGCGAAGGGGCAAGTGGGCGTTGTCAATGGTAGAAAGGTAATGATATATGAATAACTGAATGTAGTGTGAATATGATAGTATTATATGTTACATAAAGTTCTTTATCAATGGAATATGTTTTCAATATTTCAATTACATAATAAAATAAAATGATATAGATTAAAATGTCGAATATGCTTTTAGTTGAATTAATAACTTATACGAATGTATAGATTGTTAATAAATTGCAATGATTCATGCATATTTACAATATTTGCGCAACACTTGCTCGATTACTAAATGAAGCTATTGAATTTAAAATGGGCGCAGCAGACTGCTTAATATTCTCTAGCGATGCAACAATATATGAATATATTAATTATGAATACATTTTTATAATTAGGTATACTAAAAATCACGTCGCTTAATCCTTATCGTTTAAATCTTAAATAGAAGATGTAATATTTTCCGATTTATCGATAATTCGAATCAAGTTTGTCTGTCTCTGCGTTAACACAACGAATAAACTCGTCTCACTCAATGTTTAAGCATAACCAAAAACCAGATTGACGCGGTTAAAGTCTGGTCATTAAAATGAAATTTATAGAGCCACTTTTATACGATATCATTTGAAAATAGCCAATAAGATATGCGAATTGAATTGAGCAGAAAACCCGCCTAATTGTGGCTGGAACTGAGACTACGCTCGAGTGTTGTTGATTTACCGAAAATGTATTCAAGCATCTAGATTTATACTCATAAATTTGCAAATGCATTGCTAATAAATCAAAATAAAATAACGGCTCGCTGCAGGGCGTAATTAATATGAGCGAACCATTAACGACGTAATTATGTCGCTTAATAAGTATACTTAGCTCGAGGCTTATCGAATTGTTGTCCCATAAATTAGGCAACGCCTTAGATACTATTTCTTGTGCACCTCGCTGCGTATGCGTAATATGCAAATCATTGCCGCCCCAAAGACCGCGCCCCCAGAAACTAAAAAAAAAAAAACTTGCAAGTCCGCAAACCTCAATGACCAAACAAGCATAAATTAGAGGCAATGTGCAGTTTATGCACTTGTTGCCAGGGTAAAACTGATAGAGAGAGAGAGAGCACAAATGAGAGAGGGCGAGCGTGAGTGTGAGTGTGAGGGGGTGATTGTTGAACAGTGAGAGCAAATATTGCATTTGCTGAGCGATTATAGTAGAAATCGCTTACACGTGCCAAGTTTCATAGATAAGACGGGTGACGGATGCAAGTGGGGGTTTCAGTCTGCGAGCACGAGAGAGCCGCCCCAGACAGCTGATGTGCGTGTGTGTGTGTGTGAGTCTGAGTGTGTCGTAATTGTGTCTGTGTTTGCGCACTAAACAATTGCATTCGACTTTGTCGTTAGCTAACTTGCTATAGTTTCTTTATGATCGCCCTGTCGGCATTTGTATTTTAATAAGTATATGTAAGTACATACTCCTACACTTTATTTTCGAACCAAAATATAATTTCATGTATCTGTGTGGAAAAGCATATTTGCTTTTGAGTAAAAATTTATCAAACGCTGTGACTCTTTGACTGACTGATGTACTAAGTACTTCTTATTATTGATTGATATATGAATCTTTTGTTATAAAGTTTGATATATCGATTTATTTTCTGATGCACTGTCTGACGGACTGACATATTGATTGATCGATTGCTCTATTGATTGACTGTCTTACTGATTAACTTCTGGATTGATCGATTGTATATTGATATGATTGAAGATTGATATGCAAGCTGCTAGTTGAATTGACTGACTCCCTATAAAAACTCGTTTCCCTTAGAAGCCACGGTAGCCAGTCTGATTGATTATCATTTATATGAATATTTATATTTAACGAACATTTTGTGTTTCCTAGTTTAATAATTGGAATATTGATATGATTTTTACAAATCAATTGGCTAATTAACTAACAAATTGAATACAACTGATTGATTGATTGATGGATACATGTAGTAAGGCTTTTCTGTTTTATTATTTAATGATGGACAAATAAATTGAGTCATCTACATATGTACATGCGTACATAAAAGTGCTTAATTAATTTATTGCATTGATACTAATTAAATATTTGTCTGATAAGTGTATATATAATAAATAATTAAGCAGATCATAGACTGATTGATGTAAAAGTGTCTGATTGATTGATTAATATATAGTATATCAAATATGCTGTTCTGCTTGATTGATTTAATAGTTGATACATTAACTCATCTGTACGCTTATCTATATAAAATTGGTTGATTGATTGATTGATCACTTGACTTGCTGATATGTAACATACGTTGCTTAATTTATTGATTGACTAATAAATGCAGAGACTGATTGCCATCCAATATACAGTTAATCCGGCAAGAATTCGATTTTTCCATTTCTTATGAAACTGAACTTTTCTAGTGAATTACTTTCTAGTTGATGGTAAAAAAGATTGCCGCTATAAGAATGCTTTACTTTTTATGGAAAGCACGCAGTTATTAGCATAAATATGAGAGTTGCTTTACTGTTTAAGCTAAATCTATTTTCCCTATTTGGAAACTGGGTAGAAGCAACAATTTATTTTCGAATAACATCAAATTCAATTAAAGTTGAGCAAACATATCAAGAGCTACTAGTCTTTTAGTGCCAGGACTTGGTAGCGTACAACTTTTCCTAAGCAACGCTCATATCTTGTCAATTTTAATGTCTGTTGTCTAGGGTGTGAAAATGGATTTCCAATTGGTCAGACGTGTCTGCAGCAGTAGCAGGAACTATATACATATATATATATATATATATATATATAAACATACACATATATATGTCTGTTGTCTGGAGCTGACCAGCTGGCCGGAACTAAACTGGGCCCAGACGCTGAGCGGAGCTACGTGCTTTATTGTCTTATAATGTGGCGTGTAATTTGTATTGCCAGCGACTCGGGGCCAACAAATTGACATGCTGATAAAAAACGCTCATCAAAAGCCAATGAAAATCAAATACACACATACCCATGTGAGTGTGTGTGTATTGCGTGTGTACATGTGTGTATGTGGCACTAAATTGTGCAAGTTTTTCTTGGCAAGACAAACATGGCACCGCACAATTTGTTGTGTGAAAATGAAATTCCTTTGAGACAAAAATTTAATTTCTATTTGTTATATTTATATAGCAATTAAAATTGCTGAGAAAAGATTTTGGCGGGCGGCCCATTAGCTACGCGTGTGTGGCATATAAACAATCGGAAATCTCTTCTGATTAATAAGCGGCTCGAATTGCCGAAAGATATAAATAATTAATAAAATAATCTAGATTCGATAATTGGGCGCTATATAATTCAGAAGTATTTAAAAAGAACAACTTATTCTGTTTATGGATATTATACTATTCTACAAATATAAAGAAACCTGTTGAAAAATATGATAATTATTTTATTTTATAGTAGTTTGTTAGTAAATTATTATTCAATGAAATTTTGATTTATTAAATGCTTCAATTAAATCTAGAATAATTGCTGACAATTCGATTTGTTGCAATAGTTCCAAAGGTTATTTAGTAGGGAGTATTTTAAAAATAAATATGCATGCAAATTAAATTGTTATAAGCTCTATGTATCATATATATGTATATGTTTAAATTTATATAATATATTTATTTGTTATATCTTAACCATTTCAAAATTTTTCTCTCTATTTGTATTTGCATTTTGGCCCCGGGGGCCGTTCTATAGGCATATGTGTTTGCTTTTTGTATTCAACGAATGTAAATAAAAATTGCGACACATATATAAGTGTGCTGCGTATGTGTGTGTGTGCAAGTGTGTGCTTAAATATAACTATAGATATGGAGAAGCGGTGCAACACAATTCAAGTTCAAGGTGAACAAAGCAAACGCTACACAGTGGAAAAACACAGAGCACAAATAGCAAAATTTTATCAAGAAAAGATATTAATGAAGTGATTAATAAATTGAATAAAACTAAAATTAGAAATTGCCTATGAAATATAAATTTTCAAATTAAATGACGTATATAAAAATATTTATATATTTTAGATATAAATTTGTTTGCATTCAAAAATACTTTTACAAATTGTAATTTTTTTGTGGAATATTGCCCACTGTACCAAATGTACATATTAAAAATAATATATTTGACACTAAGTAAGTGGTATTGTTAAAAAGTAATATTCATATACAGGAAATTTTCCGGATATTAAAATTTTATTAGTTTTAATAACAGGCTTTGACTCTATTTGAACTCAATGATTCTGGTCAGCTCACTAAAATGATATTACAAGTAAAACAGTTAAATAATATTACCATATTTTTCACCTTGAAGAAACTTTCGATTTGAATTTTTAAATGATAATCAGACTAGCAACCACTGTGCCTGCGCGTTGTCCTATCACAATAACAATATATCGACAAGACGTTGACTTCATAATGTGCATAATGATATCGTAATGATGATGATGTAAGAGCTGTCAGTGTTGGAAATGCTTATATTATGCAATATACGAATATATATGTTCTATATAGATTCAGTAGAACTGTACTATATATAGGCATTCAACCGCGAGCACGTGAAATATGATTATATTTTGCATCGGATATACTCGTCCAATGCTGTGACCTACTTTGGACTGGGTGTCGTCGATATCCGGGTTCGATAGCCGTTGCAAAGGCCAGCTTGACAATGTTACGGTCATATGAATAGTTTTGCATGCTTAACTAGACATATGGCCACTTGTTGTATCATATCAAATTGAATTCACTCAGAGAAAACTGAACAAAGTTTATGTTCACATGAAAGAAAATGTGATTAATTTGCAAAGCAAATTAGCCAAACGCAGCACACGCGCCAATTATTTTAATGTACTCGCAATTTAAGTATGCAAATGTACAAAACATGTATGTATATAGCGTACATGTGATTGAAAAGTACAGAAGATTAATTTGCTATCGATAGTCACCATATGTCAGATAAAGTGTCGAGATTATAGAGTATAAAAGTGTGGCCTGCTGGAAAAAGGATTTCTGAATCTACTGCAAAAATAAAATATAGATCTATTTATAAATTTTCTATTAATAAAGTTTTTAAAAATATTTTAAAAATATATAACCCATCTTGCAAATTTGAACATCGTTCTTAGCATTCAACCTAAAATGAATTAAATTATTGAAAAATATATAGGAAGCAACTTTGAACAACTTTTCTGCAATAAAACTACCTGGAATGTCGACTGTAGGGGCTTGGACTATAAAACTCAAGCATAAAACCTAAAAGGAAGCGCTACAAAATTAAAACGGAACCCCATTCGGCATGGGGCAATCATGGCAAAGCCACAAGCAAAGCTAATTAAATTACGTTTTGTTCAGCCGTGAGGGTCCCAGGATCTGCTTCTGCTCATCTGCGATGTTGAGTCGCCTTTTCAGCTGCGCATTTCACAAAGTTACGCGCTGTAAAAATCAACTTAAAAAGACTTCACGTTGTTTTATGTTTTGACAGCAGAACACGCGAAAAGCAGAAGAAACAAAGCAACAACAGCAACAACAACAAAGTTGTAAATTATAATTTTATGTTTGAAATCTCAAACCAATAATGTGGTTGAAAAAAAGAGAGAAGAGTAAGACAAAATAAGGGCCTAGCCGTAGAGGCTTGCACCTAGCACCTAGCTTAAGGGATTGCCAATCCTTGCGCTCAACCATAAAGCGACTAACGACCTTTGACATGGCATAAAAAACAACAAGTTTTTGTTTTTTTTTATTAAATGATACTTAGAAATGCGCCAAAGTTGATTACTTATAAGAATAGCTACAGGCATACAACGCTAACATGCACGTTACGTAGGCTTAAGGAAATTTGCTGAAGCTGTAAAACTTTTAAGTATTTTCTTATTATCTAGAAGACATGAGCTCTATGGAATTTGTTTTTTTTTTTTTTTTTTTTTTTTTTTTTGTAGCCCCTAGGTTTCATTAGAGCGAGACTTTAATGTCCACTGCGCTAATAATGTCATAAAATTAAACAAAATATATATGAGAATTGTATAAGATTATACTCAACATTTAAATAACAAGTAAATATTTATGAAGTATTACCAACTGTGCAATACCCTGTAAACAGTTTTCATTATATAGCAAGTAAATCTATTCTTAGTGAACCAAAGATTGTAAAACTGGAGTATAAAGCTATATGGGAATTTTTATCATTTTGAAGTATTTATAATTTGAGTATGCGAGAAGGATAAGAATATGTTGAAAACCATATCTTAGGATTCTGGATTCAAGTTGTCAAAGGCCTTCAAAATACAAGTCTTTCAATAAATGAATGCTACAAAGCAATTTGCCTCTTAGCACATTCAGAGATGTCCAGAACTAAACTCAGAGAGAACTGCTTATGTTTCAGATCGAAGCTGTTTGATATGCAGCAAATATGCCCGTTTTCACTTTCAGTGGAGCGTATATGAAAGCAATACTCAATTCAACAAAAATCATAAAACGCAGCTCAACTCGAGTCCGGGTTAACCCGGCTAAACTCAACTCAACTCAACTCAACGCAGCTCAGCTCAGCTCGGCGGAGCTCATTAAATGCGTCTGCGCAACGTAATTTGCCTTTGAGGCGCGCACGTTCGCTGCGCTGTGACTGCGATTCGGGCTTCCTTCATGGGCATGTTTTCTCGTATTGCTGCTAGTCGTTACACACCATATAATCTCACACACACAAACTCACGCACACATACACAATTTATGACTCGACGCGACATTTACAACTTTGATGCAAAGCAAAAGGCCCAGGCGTCTGAGAGAGTCTGAAAAACTCTCTCGACCCAACTGCGGGCATCGAAAAATGTGCGCTTGTTCGTATTGTAAAAATGTTGGAAAATAAATTAAAAATGCGCTTAAAAATTTGCGAGCAGCATTCGCAGAGTCGTTGGCCACTTTTAATGGGCATTTCGGCTGTGAGCATTTCGGTGTGTGGGCAGGCTCCGATTCTTGGCAAATAGCAAATTGTGGCCAATTTTAATGATGGCAACAAAAACAAATAAATTGTTTAAGTAGTTGCTGTTTAATAGCCATGTCCATGTTCATTCTGTGCAAATGCCAGCGCTTTTCTTATATACTCGTGTATAAAAAGCAGCGCATTCATTACAATGCAATTCCTGCAGATGTTGTCGTTTAACAACACTGTCAATCCCTCAAACAAAGTGCGAAAATATGTAACTTAGACGATATCTGTTTGTAGGCTTTATTTTTTTGCAGTCACGATTTTATTTTTGTCGAGTTTTATTATTTACCGCATATGTTGCAAATAATATAAATCAAAATTTCTTTGCAATAAACGTAAACGTTTACCAACACTGGTCAGTTCCTGCAAACCCTAATATATAAGTTCATGCATACTTTAAACTCCAATATAAAGTTTAGTGTAGATTTTTTGGAAAATATTACAAGAGCAAATGAGAGATGCTCGGAAACATAAGTACATATATCGATTTCAACTAATTCATAGTCTGAACGTTCACCCACTATATAAAACCCACCATAATAAAATTTCGTATTTAAAAATCAAGAGCTAACAACTTTTTTAGCTAATGAAAAAACACAAATATTTTTCAAAATTCTTGTAACTTGAGAAATATATATTTTTATTGTTCAAGTGACTTCAAAGCACTGCTTGGGCAACCGACTTGGTCCATTGACAGTGTTCCATTCACTTGTGAGACATTTTTAAGAGCATTTTATGGTCAGTTGAAAAAGCTGTTTAAAGCGTAAAACAAAGTCAAACTGGAATGGAACGCTCGGTGGTCAATCGACGTAATTTTCATTTTGCATTTCCATTTCGACTGCGATTTCAATTTACATTCGCAGCAACAATTTAAATATTGAAATTGAAATGGCAACAAGTTTTTAATGAACCCAAATGTGAATGTGACAGAGTGGAAGCTGCGAGTGACAGCTCAAGGGGCAGTGCTCCAATGTGGTCCCACAATTAAATGCATTTGATTCGAGCACGCAAGGCGTTTGTTCGGGTTGAGGGCCCGGCTTCTGTTTCGTGTGCCAAATGAAAAGTTGTGGAAAGCGAAACATACCTTCAGCTGAACCGCAACATGAACCATTTGCCATGTACTTAGTTGCTCGACCAGTTCCAGCTCCAGCTCGAATTCGAGCACGCATGAACTTGAACTAGTACGAAGAGTGTTTGGCATTTGCGATGCCATCGCCTAATGCACCTGAGCAAACCTGTCCAAAACTCGGCAGGCCTTTGACATGTGCATAACATAATTGAGGAACTCAGCTGCTAGCGTGCTATACATATTTATGAATGAACCGTGGCAATTATGTTAACTATAAATATGCATGTTCCAGCAATTTTTTATTATTTCGTGAACATTTTTACAATTTGTGGTCAACTAATTGGTTCTTGTGCACTACAAAATTATGGGCTTAACGACTTTTTCCATTAAGAAACTATCTTACGTTATGCATATATTCAATCAAAGCTGCAGAGAACTGGTTCGTGCTAGCTCTATTAACATAATAATATCAGATTTATATTTACTAAGAAGTAGTCAAAAAACAATAAAAACTATTCTAAATCCGATTTAATTTATTTTTTCTTTGTAAATAAATTTAATATATTGTAAAGAGAAAATATGTAATAACAATTCGGAAATCTAATTTAATATATTTGCATATTTTGATGATGTTTCTAACATGTGTTTCGACCACGCCGGCAGGTGGGTGGGTGGTGTCTATTGGGACCCCAGCTTAACTGAGCAATTGTGAATTTGTGCATATTTTAGTCGTGGACTTTAATTTATACGGAATCAATTGGTCGATGCATTGATTCGATATATGTATGTGCATAAAGTTTATCTAAGATTGTGTATGTGTGTTTGTGGCTAGGAATGCAAACGCGACAGTTTTTGCAACCGGTTGACCGCCATTTGACGTTGACTTTTATTAGACTTGTCTGTAACAGCTGATCGCTGTAACAATTTCGCAGCGGACTGGAAGTAGCTATATATATATATATATACATACATACATACGCATTTGTACATGTGTGTGTGTGTGTGTTTTGAAACCAGACGCTCCGTCCAGACTTTGCCCAGACTTGAAGTGGGCTCATTAACAATTTGAATTATTGCCTAGATACTTGTATTTGGTTTCTCTCTCTCCCTCGCGCGTTCTCTCTTTATAATGTTTTCTTGCTCTTAGATCGTTGTAATTCAATAGTTTTAGCCTAACTGTGTATGTGTGTGTGTGTGTAAGTACAACATAATAGTTTTCTCATTGTTGAGAGAGCATTGAACTGATATATTTGTATGAATTGAATATTCATATAAAGATACTATAATTACATATATAAAAGTGGAATATCAAGTTTGTATATTGATTAAAGTTCAACAGCAAGAAGCTTACAGCAATCATTTAGTTAAGATAATATTGTACTGATGATTAATAAAATAAAAATTAACATTCATCTATAAATTTAATATTAATATCAATTTAATATCGCGAATTATCGATTTATAACTATTTGCATTCAATATTCAAAAGCAAACAGGTGTCTAGAGCCCTAAAATTGTTTTCTTATATTAAACAATAAACTTTTACAAAATGATATATATAAAATAGAAATATTATATATTCTGTTTTGAAATGATTAAAATAAAAACAATAACTGGTAAATCTACATATACATATATAAATTAAAAAAAAAATTTATATGTATATATATAATTCTTGAAAGTCAGGGAATATTAATATAGTAATATAGTAATTAAAATCAAATTTACAACTATTCTATCCCACCCTAGTATACTGTACAAAGCCCCTACTAAATGACCGCATGATATAAATATCAAGATGGTCTTCATGTCGGCAATTAGAGCCCTGAACTTCGTAATGAATTTACCGCCAAGGCGTTGCATTGAGCCGATTGCAAATTTTTCTTTGGCTGCTTCTCTTGAACTTGTTGCACTGCTAATTGACATGTTGCATGCCACACGCCGTTTCTTCGCCCCTCCAAACTTTGTTTACATTGGCACAGACACGCAATTTATCGTCATATGGCCAATAAGAAATACTTCAACTGCAACTGCAACTGCAACAGCAACTGCAACAGATTTATATGTATTATGCCAGAGCCAATATTTATGGTCGGCATCTGCCAGGCAGGGTGCTAAACACTTGGTTTATTATCGCCTCTACTGCGGCAGGCTCATAATGTGGGTTATTTGATTTAAGCCAAACAATTGGAAACAATGTAGGTGAATACCACTTGGTATTTGCTGATATGTGTTAATGGATAGACCAAGTCGGCCAAGTTTATGGTTTCTTTTAATTCGAAGAGTAACTAGATTAACATTGTTCAGATCTAATAATTTTCAGATCTCTTAAAACTTCTATTATTAGGTTTTATCTAACAAATTTTGCTACTCATGCGGAGAGCTCATCATGAATCAACGCAAACATTGTCTTTGATCTACACAGAATTTACTCTAGGAATGAATTTGTTATTATGTTATCATTATTATATCTACATGCAGCTGGTTTAGCTTATATATAGCAATTTTCTTCAGGGCTATGTTATCTTTGCGTCGACGCCTTCTTAATGATTCTTCTCTTACGTATAACTGCTATTATCAAAGCAATCAGAGCACCCTAGTAATGGAGTAATATAATATAGATTATGGCAGGCAAATGAAGTAATACAATGCAGATTGACTCGAATATTATCTTATTCCTTTGCTTGAGTATAATTAAATGCAGATTTAGGATCCTCTATATGATTAGGCTGCATTACAAACCCATAAAATGAAGACCTTAATTAGGCTGTCCTCTCTAGCAGTATCATTGCATTTTTGCCACGCGATTTAAATCAATTAGATGCTTACAGAAAAAAAAGAGCAAACAAGCTGAAACTTGTTGGCTGATTGTTGACCGGGCTTTTAGAGCACTTGCATATCATTATGATAAGTTGATGGATAATTTTATGTTCGGGCTCTGAGCGTGAGCACGCAAAATGTTATGGAGTGAAAAGGTGTGTGGATCAAAGAGCGAAAAGCCTGGGTTCGATCGACAGCTGCACATATATATAGCAATATATATATATATATTTGTGTGTAGGTAGAGGGCATGGCTCAGGCCCTTGGCCTCGTCTAGACTAATTTTCTGCTCATAAAAGCAACTTTAATTGCACAAAAAACATGTTTTTATAGTTTCAAGCTAAAAATGAATGCTTGTTGTTTTTGTTTTTGTTTGCATTTTATAATTTTTTCTCGAGCAGTCAATTGTTATTGGCATTGCTTCTGACCAGATGATTAAACAGCCATAAGCCGGGGCTTTTAATAAAACGCCGCCAAAAAGTATTAAAAAGCAATGCCAACATATTAGCTGGAAATCTCATAAATTATGCAAGGAAATGACCTGTCAGGCCTTCTACTTCTACTTCTTCTTCTTTAACTTCTTCCTCTGTATATTCTTCTGCTCTTTGTTGTACGATTTTGAACTCTGGACCGCCCCTGAGCGCAATTCTACCAACTACTACAAAATATGGCTGCCATTTGAAATGAAATCGAAAATACAACAAGAACAACAACGACTCGAATCGGGGGGTAACAAAAATACTTTTTACAACTTCATTTTTACGAGCGCGCCAAAGTTTTGTTGCGGATTTTCAGGCGAAAAAAAAAACAAAATAAATAAATAAAGAAGAAGAACAAGAGGCGAGTTAAGGAAGCTATGAGATGGCACCAAGCTACCCGTCTCCATGAGAGCCCAGGAATTAGCGCAAGCGCATTAAATTAATTAACTGTAGCCAAAGTCTATCGATCGCCGAACCACTTGACGTTCACTGCTTAACGATTCGAGCCCGTGACGGCAACCCCAGAAACTCTATATGGTAGTTACCCAAGCAACAAGAAAAAAACCTTGCAGCCAACTTTTACGATAGCTAAACGGCTTGGCCAGCCCCAAGCAAAAAGTCAAATAGCACATTCACATAATTACAGACGCAGTTGCAGTTGCAGTTGCTGTCGCTCTCGCAGTTGCAGTTGCAGTTGCAGTTGCATTTACGTGACTACGAATAGAAGAGGACTTTTAAAATTGTCGACGAAGGGCTACGATTCAAATTCAAAAATAAAATGAGCAGAGGTAGAGGAAACCAACAAGTCATATAGACGTCTTAAGAACTTTATATGTTCCGTGAATTGGCTGTTGAAAAAGTAATTCAAATGATTATAGAAAATAAAGAGAGAAGAACTTTTGTCTCTCTTGATAAGCAACATATACCTTCGCTCTTATGCTCTTTGTCCGATACGAAACAAAAGGTTGGCTTGCTTCACTATCTCTATCACTATCTACATTCCCATGTATTTATTTACTGTCTAACATGATAGCCAAAGAAAATATATAAATAACCCGTTGATGATTCACCTTGCAGTAGGGAGTTGCGTAGGAATTTGATTTCCATACTCCAAATCTGTGTATAATAAAATATATATTATTTGTGTTCAGATAACTTTTGATCATCGATTCGCACATATTTTAAACTCTCCTCAAAATCGTATTTATGTGTAAAAATAATTATTTAATTTATTTATATTCAAATACTAATTTATTAGTTGTATATAATAAATCAGTGTGCTGCGAGTCGCAGCCTGCGACGGCTATGCGCTCTTTTTCCCTTACTCACTCTCTCCCTCTCTTTATGGTCACTATGGTCTCTCGAATAGCAGCAGCGCCAGGGCTGCCAGTTTAGCAATTTAGTTGCTAGATCTGGCAGCTTTTAAAAACATTTAGCAACTTTTTTTTTTTAAATGCTATTAGCCACAAATCTAGCAATTTAAAATATTTTGTTTAGCAATTTTAGCAATTTTATTATAATTATAATATTATTGTTCTACATGTCTAGTCTATGTGTTCTTTGGTTAGTGGGTGCAATTAAAGGATGCACTGTCACTAAGAGAGAGATAACAATAGCTGTTGCTGAACGTAGTCCCGGGTGTCGCTGGGTGAGAGCGAGACAGCTAGTTATGTCGTCGCTGTGCTTTCGATGAACAAGAATATGCGACCATGATTAGAATTTTCGAGAGTAGAAGAGAGACACACTCGGTTGAAGACGATTAAACGAGTAAGTGCATTTAAAAGAGTTTAGCGACACGCCGGGAATTCGTTATTACGCGCAGCTAAAATGGAAAACCAGAATGAGAAACGCATCGCCCCGACATCAGAAGTGGGATCGGCACCACCTCCTACGTTCTCGGAGGAGCAGTGGCGTACGATTTTGGACCTACAAAACCGAATTTGTCAAGACTATCAATACGTGAAGTGAGCAGCAGAAACGTGACGTCATTCTCCGAAAATTTAATGCTGACGTGGCAGACGTTGACGCTAAAAATTGATGTGCGATGTGTGGTAGATGAATCGAAGATACGTATACTGATCCGAAGTGAGAGCTTTCCAATTATCTTTGATTCTAGTGTATTATTCCTTGTTTAAAGATAGTGTTGCACAAAAGGCTATATGAAACAAGTGAGAGTACTCGGGTCGAGACTGCTCGACTGGTAGATGCCCTTGGCTCCTAGGGCATATATTTATATATATATTATAATATATATATTATTACAGTTATTAGTCAGCTCTCACTTTCCACACTGTCAATTTACTCCAATATCTTGTTCGCATCTCTATATTTATCCAAATACCCATTCATTTCATTATATGCCTAGCTCTCTCTTGCCATTCATATTTACATTGCAATCACTTAGCCACACATTTGTCATTGCTACAACTAGAGAGAGAGAGAGAGAGAGACATTTGTCTGAAGACAGATAACACCTGTCTTAAAGTCTATGTCTCGGCCTGTCCAACAATGTTGCTGGCCATAAAATTAGTGTCAGTTGTTTGGCACTTAGCCTTGACGCACGCCTCTTTAGGCCAGCTTCGCAACTCTAATTGCGGATCGCACAGAGTGCATACAAATCTCGATTTAAATTGCAGACAAGTGCATGGCCGTCTGGGCTGTCAGCTCGCAGCAGAGCGAACATTCATCATACAACATTCAGCGCGCACGCAGCAATTTCACAGCACATTTCATTCGCATGATAAGCCCATGATTATGTCCATGATTATCATGCTGGCTGCTAATACAATGCACTGTACGTAAGGGGAGCTTCGAATTCCCGGGACAACACACAAAAAACGGTAGCTGTGGCTTGACGTTTGGCCTGCACCCACTGTCTCGGCTCGGCTTTAATTTGTTGAATGGACCTCACCTCACCTCACCTCTCCCTGCCTTGCCGTTGCCTTGCTTAACCCGTTCGACTCAAACTTGTTGGCGAGCTTGAGCCGCGCTTTGCTCTTCGAGCTCGACTTTTGCTGCTTGGGGCAACTATGTTGTACTTCACGTTCATTCGGCTTGCTGTCTACTCACTCTCGAGGGACCACAAAGTGGGTCCACGCGCCAAGCACTTGGCATCAAAGTTGGCTCTATGTTCTTGTCGCCTTTTAGATATACAATTCTTTATTTCTAATTTGATTTTGCAGCTAATTTAGAAGATCTCGTTTAGACAAGGAGCACACGTGCCAAGGTTCTGTCTCTTGCAAATAATTGTGAGTTTTACTTATTTTTAATTTATTGAAATATTTAAATCATAATGAGCAAATTCTTACAGAGCTCTCTTTGTTTGGAAACGGATTAAAGTATTTGGATTATGGGTAGTATGGCAAACTGGATTCATCCAATTTTTGTTAAGTTCTGTCAAGAAATTCACCCTTCCCCAATTTATGTGTCATTTTGAAAGTTATTGACTTGCAATCAAATTTTTTTTTATTGTTAAAAAATTACTCTCGATTTTAATAGATTCAACGATATCAAAATAAATTATATAAATGAGTCTTAAGTAAATAACAATATTCTCACATGAAACCTAATTCGAACTACCATAAATATATGGCTCATCTCTAAAAGTCTGTTTAGTTTAGTTTTAAAAGAACTTCTTTTATCTACACCTGATTTAACATTTTTCCTTTTCTTTTTACTAATAAAATTTGAAAATTGTTTTCTAAATTATTATTTGTTTTTAAATATATATATATATATTGTTAGCTTTTCGTTGTGTCGAATCTGTTGACAGGGGCGATGCGGCACAATAATTGATTATCGCATATTAGCGTGGCCACTGGCCATGGAATTGGCTTTGCTCACACTGTAAACAATTAGTGGCACATTTTTGCTGTTTCGGTTTTTTTGTGATGTCTCTTCTAGTCGAAGGCTGCCACTGCTTGTTGGCAGCTATCCAGAGCTGCGCCCCTGCACGTGTCTCAGCGCCTGGTCCATGTTGCCAGTCTGTGCTGAATGCCACAATAAACAACTGCAACTTGATTAGGCCTGTTGCTTGCCGACTGTCCCCTCTCGATAAGTACGTGACGTCGAGACATTCTCCATAAGTGATTGCATTGTCGTCCCTCTGTCTCTCTCGCTTTTGAAGTGACAAAACACTTAGTTGCCAGACTAAATGACAACATCGCCTGTTGGCAAAGTCTTTCTATATTCGCCTTATATATATATATATATATATATATATATATATATATATATATATATATTTATATATGGAATATGTAAATAATCTGGGTCAATTTTAATCTATGATTTCTTATTTTTAATTAAGAATCAGAGAGTTAACTATTTTACTTTATTTGTATTGTATAATTAGAAAACCCTAAGCTTCTTATCTTGTATCTTCTTTGACGGGTTACAATGCAACGGCGATAACGATCTAATCTTGGTTACACTTCGAGCTCTTTGATCTGTGTTATTACTATTATTATGGTCATTATTATTATTGTTATTATCATTCGGAATATTTTTGCAAGCTGTATTGCTGTAAGTGTAATGAAACGAGTTATAAATTTCATTTGCAGTATTCTAATGTAAAACTTATAGGGATTTGATATAACTAGTTATACTATGAGCCTTACATTTGACTCAGAATGTGTGATGCAAACCCAGTTTTATCTTAGTTGTTGCTGTATTAATTATGACTAGAGATTATTTGGAGCATTCCTACATCTCTACATGTTAAGGGCAAAGCCCCATTGCATTGATATTCTCAACTGGAACACTGAATGAATATGTGAATCAATTGAGCACTTACCGAGTGGCACATTCTTGCGTGTGCTGGACACGGAGATGGGCAGCACGGCGTTGCCCGATGTGGAGGATGGCGATGGCGATGAGGAGTCGCAGGAGCCCTCCAGCGATTGAGCGGGCGTTGGCACCGTTGACATGTGATGATCGGCGCTGGTGATGACGCTGATGCCGCCTCCGCTGCTGCCAGCGCCAGCTGCGCTGCTGGAGCCGCTGCTCGAAGCAGCTGCCACATTGCTGGAGCTGGCACCAACGACACCGACCCCGCCACCGCCGGAGCTGCTGGTGGCTGCGCCCACGCTGCCTCCATGATCGCTGTGCGAGGGAGATCGAAGAGCTGCCTGATGGGGCGGTTGCTGTTGTTGTTGCTGCTGCTGCTGTTGCTGGTGGTGCTGTTGGTGATGGTGTTGCTGCTGCTGCTGCTGCACCACAGACGATGCAGCTGCCATGTGGGCGTGATGCACGTGTGAGTGGGCATGGGCGTGGCCATGCAGACTGCTCGCTGTGCCGTTGT